>NW_019946131.1:46305-52893 GCF_002910315.2 Salvelinus sp. IW2-2015
ACTACTACTATACTACTATCTATACTACTACTACTACTATTCCTTTTACTTACTACTATACCTACTAGTCCTACTTTAACTACTACTACTACTACTAACTATACTAAACTATTTCATACTACTACTATCTACTACTTCTTTACGTCTCCTACTTACTACTACTACTACTTTAACTACTAGTCCTTACTACTACTATCCTTCTACTACTACTACTTACTACTACTATTTCCTACTACTACTTACTACTACTACTAACTACTCCTACTATCTACTACTATCTACTACTAGTCCTACTACTACTACTTACTACTACTATCTAGTCCTACTACTACTACTACTACTCACTAGTAGTTCTACTACTACCACTTACTACTAGTCCACTACTACTACACAACTTAGTCCTACTTACTACTCTACTACTAGTCCTACTACTACTAGTCCTACTACTACTTACTACTTACTTAGTCTACTATCTACTACTACTACTACTACTCTACTACTAGTCCTTACTTACTACTACTACTGTCCTTTACTCTTACTACTAGTTCCTACTACTTACTACTTACTTAGTCCTACTTCTACTACTACTACTATTTATACTATATACTACTACTACTACTACTACTACTAATATTAGTCCTACTACTACTACCACTACTATTAGTACTACTACTACTACTATTAGTCCTACTACTACTACTACTACTACTACTACTATTAGTCCTACTTCTACTACTACTACTATTAGTCCTACGACTACTACTACTATTAGTCCTATTACTACTACTACTACTACTAATACTACTACTACTAATAATAATAATATTAGTCCTACTACTATTAGTACTACTACTACCACTACTATTAGTACTACTACTACAAATATTAGTCCTACTACTACTACTACTACTACTATTAGTCCTACGACTACTACTACTATTAGTCCTATTACTACTACTATTAGTACTACTACTAATACTACTACTACTAATAATAATAATATTAGTCCTACTACTATTAGTACTACTACTACTACTACTACTAATACTACTACTACTACTACTAATATTAGTCCTACTACTACTACTAATATTAGTCCTACTACTACTACTAATATTAGTCCTACTACTACTACTACTACTACTAATATTACTACTACTACTACTACTAATATTAGTCCTACTACTACTACCACTACTATTAGTACTACTACTACTAGTCCTACTACTACTACTACTACTACTACTAGTCCTACTACTACTAGTAGTCCTACTACTACTACTACTACTACTAGTAGTAGTTCTACTACTAGTCCTACTACTACTACAACTAGTCCTACTACTACTACTACTACTACTAGTCCTACTACTACTACTACTACTACTACTACTAGTCCTATTTCTACTACTTCTCTCTGTCTCTCTTTCCTTCCCCATCCCCCCACCCTCTTCCATTTAATTGTTTGTTCCAGGCATAGGTAAGGACYGTGAAAGGACATTCACAGGCWTAAGGCTGATTGACTGACTATCTGCAGTTAAAGCTTGCTGAACACATTCAATAACTTTCGTGTTATACATAAAGCAGCCGATTTTGATCAAAGAGAATCTCCATTCTCTCCCACTCCCTGTGAATCATAGTCTACAGATTTATCTGACTGGGCAGAAATGTATGGCCGGTAGTCTTGTTAGGCTTTGGTTGGCGTGTGTACTGTATGTCCAGCCTTTCAACATGTTGCAGCCAGACGCCTAGCGTAGCCTCTGTCACAGCAGGGCACCGTTATGTAAGTGGGAGCGTGAGTGATGTTTTGTTGCGTGGTCAGTTGAAGGCCTCTCTACTGTATTGAGGCCCCCAGGGGCTCTCTGTGCACTCAGACAAATGGCACCAACTGACTGCAGTCGACTGAGGCAGTGGTTTTGTCTGAAAGTTCAAGAGCACTAGGACTGAACCTTGTCTGTCCTCTCTCTCCCATTCGTCTCTCTCACCTTTCTCCCCTCTCTTCTACTTTACTGAAAGCCGTTCTGGTCTCTCACTGATACCTGGTTCTCCTTCTCCTTTGTCCCCTTCTCTTCTCTTACCTGCGAAACCTGTCTGTCTCTCCTGCTGATCTGTCTCGGTCTCCTTCTCCCCCTCTAAACTCTCTTTACTGAACTTGTCCTGTCACTCTACTCATCTGTATTCTCCTCTCCTTTCCCCTCTCTCTCTCTTACTGATAACCTGTCTGTCTCTCTCCTTATTCCCCTCCTCTCTCTCTTTTACTGAACACCTGTCGTCTACTCTCCTGCATCCTGTCTCTCTCCTTTCCCTCTCTCTCATCCCTTTAACTGGAACCTGTCTGTCTCTCTCTGCATCGTGCTCTTTCTCCTTTTCCCCTCTCTCTCTTCTAACTGAAACCGGATGGTCTCTCTCTCGATCTGTCTCTCTTCCTTCATCCCCTTCTTCTCTCTTTACTGAACCTGTCGGTCTGCTCTCTGCATCTGTCTCTCTCCTTCTCCCCTCTCGCTCATCTTACTGAACCTGTCTGTATTTCTCTCTTCTGATCTGTCTCTTCTCCTTTTCCCTCTCGTCTCTTAACTGAACCATGTCTGTCTTCTCTCTTCTGTCTCTCTCCTTATCCCCCTCTCTCTCCTTTATCGGCAGAGGCGACAAACCTATGTTAACATTGCCAAAGCAACGTAAAATAGAATAAATAAACCCAAAGTGAAATATCTCCTCCTCATCTCCTTTCCTACTTCTCTTTCTCTTATCATCTCTTTCTCCTCTCTCTCTGAATCGCTTTCTCAACTCAGCTGATCTCTCTCTCTCTCTGTCTCTCTCTCTTTCTTCACTCGCTGATCTCTCTTCTCTCTTACTCTCTCTCTCAATTTCTCCTGATCCTTTGCTTCACCCTGAATCTCTTTTCTTCACTCGCTCGAATCCTACTCTCTTCTTTCTCCTACTGATCTCTTTCTCACCTCGCTATATCTTCTCTATCGCTCTTTCATCTCCCTCTCTCTCCTTCACATCTCTCTCCTTCTTCTCTTCTCTTTAGCATTGTATCACTTAACTTCACACTATAATCTCCTCACCTCCCCTCTTCATCTTCATCTCCTCCCCTCATCTGACCTCCCTCTCCTCTCATTTCTCCTCCCTCCCCTTCTCACTCCTCCCTCCCTTCTCAATTCTCATCTCCTCCCTCACCTCCCTCTCATCTCATCTCCTCCCCTCTGCTCTACATCTTCATCTCCTCCCCTCTCTCAATCTCAATCTCCTCCCTCACCTTTCTTCATTCTCCTCCCTCACCTCCATACTCATCTTCCTGCCCCTCCCTCTTCATCTTCATCTCCTCCCGTCTGACTCGCAATCTCCTCCCCATCTTCTTCATTTGTGCATCTTCCTCCCTCCCGCTTTCCATCTCATCTATCCCTCCCCCTTCTTTTTTCCCCAGTCTCCTCCCTCTTCATATCTTCATCTTCATTTCTCCTCCCTCCCTACGACACTGCATCCTCCTCCCTCCCTGCTCATTCTCCTCCCTACCATCCCAATCTCCTTACCCTTCCCTTCTCAATTTTCTCATCTCCCTCCCTCTCTGCTCATCTCATCTTCATCTCCCTTCCCTCCCTCTCTCCAGGCGGCTGCATGAGTGGTATCTTCGGCCGGCGGCTGCGACTGTTTTCTGGAGTTGGTCCTGCAGAATGGACTTGGTGGTTGAGCAGTGAGCAAGGTTTCTGCCCCGCCTGCGGTCATAGGCCAGGACCCAGGTTGTTAATGAGCGACTGTCTGTATGGGAACTCCTTGGTCCACACATACGGAAGACACCATCACCCTCCAAACTTACTCAGCAACCACGAATCTGTCGACATTCCACGTCCAGCATCTCTTGAACTACTGGGTAAGAGCACATAATAACATGGGTCTATGTGCTCTATAGGGCCAATTTACCCCTGTCTCTTTTAAATTGGGTTTAAGACTTTATAATAAACAAGATAATCTAGTAGCGAAAGGATTCATTTCAGCTGCATTCAACAACCAGTAAGTGCAAAGGCCCAAACGTCATGAGTGAGGACAAGTAAAGAAGGCGGGTTTTCAGTTTCTCCTTACTTGAACTCTCACAAAGGACCCCTGAAGCCACACCTGGGTTATCAACTAGTTTGTTCTAAAGATACCTCATCTCATGAATTTCACACACCTGTGATTCCTACCCAGCCTTGCCAGGGACCACTAACACCTCAAATCCTGTGGCCTCCTTTCTGTGTGTCCCATAAGTGAATGGAGAGGGAGCAGGCTTCTGGGAGAGCCACTACAGCTGTTATGAAAACTACAGAGACTCTTCGCAAGTAAAAGAGAAAACTTACGCAGACTATCTGCCCGCATTCATGGCTGCTCGCTTCCCAAACACCAACCAGGAACGTCAAACTGCACAAAAGAGGCGTGAGGGTGACCTATGTTGTGTGTGTCTGTTCGTGTGTGTGCGTATCGACTCTGCTATAAGCTCTCCACTGCCCTGTGTGTGTGTGTTTTGTGTGTTCCAAACAACTCCAGAGGTCAAAGGAATCATATCTAGCAGCCACTCTCTACTATTCGTATGTACGTAGATAGCTGAACTTGTGTTTTTTCCACGGTACTAGAAACCAGGAATGCGGGAAGAGCAATCTCTCGCTAGTGCCATCGTCTACACAGGCATGAAAGACTGGCCAAGGGGAAAGTTGAACACTACTGGTATGCTTGTTCTATGTAAGGAAAAACTACCTGTGCACGTCATGTCAGAAGCGTGTGCTGTGTAACTCATCTTTTCATCAGACTGTGTGTCGTGTGAAATAGCTGAAAACAGTAGCCAGTGGGTGTAGTGTGTAGTGAATAGGTTGAACAGTAGGCGTCGGTGAGTGTGTGTGAATAGCGTGAACAGAAGGTGTGGCGTAGTCATGTCCCATGTGTGAAACGTAGGTTGTGCTGCGTGTGCTCGTGAATAGGTGACAACGTACAGCGTAGGTCGTGCGTGTGTGAAATAGACCGTGAAACAGCGAAGTGTGGGTGTGTGTGTATGACACGTAGGTGGGTGTCGCGTGCAACCAACGTGTGTGAAATAGCGTAAACAGCGACGTAGTCGTCACGGGTGCTGATGTTTGTTGTGAAATAGAACGTTGAACCAGGTAGCGTGGGTGTGCGTGGGGGTCGCAGTGTCTTACTACTATTCAAACCAGTCCTGTTAATAGACTGTTTCACTACTCAAACACAGTAGGGAAGAACTATTTAATAGGGAACTTATCATGAAAAGGAACCACTGATTTCTGAAAACCCACTCTTAGAAAAAAAAGTGACTATCCTAGAACCTAAAAGAGGGTCCTCAATTATCCGGCTCGTCCACACGATAGCCGAGAAAACCCTTCCAACAAGAGGGTTCTCACCTCCGAACCAGAAATACGGTATTCACCTGGAACCAAAAAAAAAGGTTGCTCCCTATCTGGGACAGCCGAAACCTTTTGAAACCCTTTTGTTGCTGTGTAAAGTTGTAAAAGTGTGTAAAGTGTAGTAATGTGTGTAAAGTTGTAATTGCTTCGCAAAAGTGTGGCAAAGTTTGTGTAACATGCCCAGCCAGGCTACCACATCTTCTGATAGCATTTAATATCTGGAGACGAGCTCCAAACAGTGAGTACCAGTTTGGTAAAACACAGAGTTGTGTTGAGATATAAACAGATGAAACCAGACGAATGATTCACACATGTGGTTCTAACTTATACTGGCAATCCTCTCCTTTCACATTCCACAGTGTCGGTTGCAACAAAACAACTTCAGTGGCAAGCCGATAGACTGAACCACATTGTGAAGCCGGGAAAAAGACCCACAAATGTCGTTAAACAGGCTTATGGAGGCTTCTTGGTGCGTTTTGCGTTGATTGGTTCTGTTTCTTGTCATAGCTTTCACTAATATCTGGAACAAAGCTTTACCTACCTTCCTAGTGTTTATAGTGTGGTAAATGAAGACGTCAATTGCCCTCTCCCCTCTCGTATACTTTCTACTTCACTCCATCTCTACATACTCAGGCGAGTCAATGGACAAAGCGTACGGGGAGAGGCAAAACAGAAGACTCACCAAGAGGCAAACCTATAGAGGCTTCTACTGAAGACAATCCACGAGAACCCCAAACCTGTCCAAACAAAAGAGAAGAGACCGCTTGCTACACAGTTCTACAAGGGCATCCTGAAATTCTTTTCCAGAGTACTTTGGAAAACAGGAATTGTCAAATCGATGATCTGTAACGCCTAACCTAGGATGATATTTTAAGTGAATAAACAATGTATTATTTCGTAAAAAGACCAACAGAACAAAGTATATGGTACAATGCTGTAAGACAATGCAGTGTACAAAATAGAGTTTATTTACTTCACTCATGTGAAGAGCTCGGAATGTTCGAAAGCTTGAAATAAAAATGTGCAGAAATTGTTTATACAGTCCATGCTGGAATTCCTTCTTTTGGGCTGCCTACAGGGCCAGTACATCTCTGATGACAATTTATGATAATAGAAATTTTCATAGCTCAAATGTGCAGATTGTCAGCCTTATGAAGTAAAGTGTCTCAGAAGGAAAGGAACATTGTCCTGTCTATTCTCTCTC
>NW_019946132.1:0-998 GCF_002910315.2 Salvelinus sp. IW2-2015
TAGTGTATATCTCTGTGTGTAGTTATCTAGTGTATATCTCTGTGTGTAGTTAGTGTATATCTCTGTGTGTAGTTATCTAGTGTATAGTCTCTCTGTGTGGTAACTTACCCTGGCAGTTGAGTCCGTAGTGCCCTGGTGCACAGACGTCACAGTGTTCCCCAGTGAAGCCAGGTTTACAGATACAGGTGCGCAGGTCTGGACGGCAGGAGTTTCCCTCCGTACCTGCAGCACTGCACTCACAGTCTACACAGAGAGATAGGAGACACGTTACTGTTACTGTAGCCTAGGATAGACTTGACATTGTTTGGTTCTGCTAATCACATCCCCCCCCATGCCTATCTCATTGCAATGCTGTAGGGTTTAATGGTCCAACACAAGCAGAGACGTGTACAACGCAGAGAAAATGATTGGTGATAAATAACACATGATACCACAGATGGAGAAAAATTAGTCTCGTCTTACGCCGTCGGTATGATTTGTACTATCGTTTTGAATAAATTTGAGAAATAAAATATATTTAAAAGACTTACTGTTGATTTCTCCGGCAGGTTTAGTTTCTCTGTTGCTATTGTTGTTGTTGAGTTTGGTTGCTATGGCTGACAGAAACACACATTAGACAAGTTATAGCAGTAGACCCCTTGAGAGAGAGAGTTGTTATCGATCCTGGGCTGCTACAAAGCTGTAGGATCTGTTTCCGAAACAGAGATTACGCCTAGTCCTAGACTAAACAGCTATATCAATAGACATTCTCCACTGAGAATTATTTTTTTGTTGTTGTCCAGAACTAGGCTAAATCTGTGTCCAGGGAAACTGTCCCTAAAGACTACTTCCTGTTTATGCCCTTACAACTTTGTACCCAAAGACCTATTTTATGAGAACCATAAGAAATGTTTACAGTCGGAATACTTACGGTAGCAGTCTGGGAAGTTAATGTATCCCTCAGCACAGGAGTCACAGTTCTCTCCGGTGTAGTTGGGTTTACAGTAACAACGACCCGT
>NW_019946132.1:2043-3250 GCF_002910315.2 Salvelinus sp. IW2-2015
ACAGGATTACAATGAGTCAATGACATACAACACAGGATTACAATGAGTCGATGACATACAACACAGGATTACAATGAGTCGATGACATACAACACAGGATTACAATGAGTCAATGACATACAACACAGATTTATTTTAGGGGATAGTTACTGAGATTTATCTTCAGGACTACAATGGGTTAATGACATACAACACATGATTACAATGAGTCGATGACATACAACACAGGATTACAATGAGTCGATGACATACAACACAGGATTACAATAAATCGATGACATACAACACAGGATTACAATGAGTCAATGACATACAGCACAGGATTACACTCAGCAATGTACAGCAATGTAGATAAGGACACAGTGCAGATTAAATGGAGCCGGTGCAATGAAGTAGGGAGGCTACACAAATAAATGTAATGTCTTTTGCTTAATTGATTGATACATTTATTGGTTGAACAAATGTAATTTCACTTGTCTACGCCATGTCTTTTAGCTTCTGTAATCATCTCCTACTATAAGGAGTTGGTGTTGATAAAAGGCCAGTAGTAATACCTGACACTCCATGCAGACTCCACCGCCCTTGTACTGTCCCTGGATGTTGACGCTAGCTCTCCTCTGGTCGACCTCGGGGTCGTAGTAACAGACAAACGAGTGTTGGTTACAGTTACACGCTGAAAGACATAGGAACAGAAAATAAGGAATCACTCAACTTTATTACACAAAGACATTTCATTCATCAGAAAGTTTGAAACCAAAACAACAAACCAAAATGGACATATTAACGAATGAAACTAGAAACGCCTAGTGGCGMGCCCGGGCGCCTGCAAGCTGACTTCTGTCGTCAGTTGGAACGTGTTTCCCTCCGATACATTGGTTTGGCTGACTTCTGAGCAGTGTGTTAAGAAGCAGCGTGGCTTGGCGGGTCATGCTTCGTAAGGATCGCAACTACTAATTTAAAAAAATAGATTTTTAAAAAATGGATGAGCTACAGTGAATGAAGCAGATAACCTGGATACAGACTGACACACAAACAAGGAAATGTAATGTGTATCAAAACACACACTGGTCTCATCCCAAACAAAGCTATCATTTACAGACCCGTCTCATCCCAACCAATACTATCATTTACAGACCCGTCTCATCCCAACCAATACTATAATTTACAGACCCGTCTCATCCCAACCAATACTATCATTTACAGACCC
>NW_019946132.1:3275-12761 GCF_002910315.2 Salvelinus sp. IW2-2015
CGTCCTACACCCAACTGGCCTCTTTCCCAACCCTTTCTCTCCTCGTCTTTGCTGATGAAATTTGATCACCTCCATTTTGAAAAGACACGGATCCGACGACATCCGGTGGCATTCCATCCATTCGCTCTTGCCTAAAGTCAATTACAGAATAAGACACACTTTGTTATGATATCCAAAGTCCAGGCGACATCCGCTCTGTTCTGTTGCACTAGCTCACACTGCCCTACCCTAGTGCTCTTGACCTCTTCTCCTCCTCTCTCCGACAAGATGAATCACTCGCGTCTTGTAGCTGGCCGGTTGCCCCGTTCAGCCGAAAATTTACACTGGGCCCGGGGCTTGACCCTATACACTTTCTCCCTCTCTTCTCCAGCCATTTCCGGAGACCTTAAGGTTTCTCCCCACCTCTTTGTTATCTCAATCACCAACTCGGTGTCAATTGACCAACTCATCCTTGAACCGCAGTGGCTACGTCCTTCCGTCTTCAGAAGAGCGAGAGTTTGCACCCTTCTGAAACAACCTACACTCTTACCGGAGTGTCTCGTCCGATGTCACCAACGCGCTTACAGTCGCAGTATCCGGTCTTTCTTTTTTCTACACGGTCCAAAACTATTGACGTGCCGTCCTTGCCGTCTCTCCTGCTATCTCTCTCAGAAATGAGCCTTTCTTGACTCCACTCAAAACTCCACAGTTCAGTGTTGGTGCTAAGACTTCTAGTAATCCATCACTGAGCCTGCTCTTATTCTAGCTGTCACGGAGGCGCTAATAACGCAGACGAGGAACGCAAGTCGTCATCGTCTCTGCTCTCATCTTCTAGACCTATGCGGCTTGCTCTGTCTGAGGCACTCAAGCTGCAATTCCAAATCAGATCCTCCTCTCTACAGGCGCTCTCCGAGCTGGGCATCTCCGGCGCGGCCACGCTTGGATTAGCGTCCTGGACCTTGACCAGGCTCGGTTCCATCACCCGTAACAGGTGGCCGTAGGCGCTTGAATCTGTCTCCGCACGCCCTACTAAACGTTGCTCTCACCCACTAGGTAGTCCGCCTCTAGGGCTCTGATAATCTAAGGACCAGCCTCTCCTATTCTACGCTAATACATTTCCAAGTCACTTGGCTCTGTCATATCACTCACAATGGTCTCTCCTATCATATCCAGCTAAGGACACCAGGCTCAGAGTTATATTATCTTCTTCCGTCATTGCATAAATTGTAGAAGTGGCCAAACTTCTGATACTTCGCCTAACACACTCGGACGCCGCTCCTGCTGATTAGGACCCAGCTTGTAGGGTGAATCGCATCTCTGCATGTCTGGCAGACATATCGGAGTTGGGTGGACTGAACGGATCAACCACCGACCCCCCCCCTACTTCGGCGTCTATACACTCGGCGAGCAATGTTAGATTATGGCGGACCCAGTTAGGCAGTTCCACTGTTAACATGGGCGGTGGTTTGCCCTTAGTTAGACTTGGAAGTTCTGAACTCAGCATAGGCAACGATCGGAGGCTGCGATAGCTTCCTGTGTCCCCTGGGAAGGGGACTGGCCTCGTCCTTAATAAATGATGCTCACCACGCCCTCTACTTGAGCGGTTGACAAGGGGTGTCCATCACTTCAGAGTTGTCCTCCTCCACCAGTGAGCACTCGCTAAGCAACCTTGGCCAGTGATCGGCTCGAGCATCCAAACACCATAAACTTAGTACGTTCTCCAATCCTAAAACATCAAGGCGGGAGTGAACTTGCTCGTTATGTACGCTTCATGCTCTACAAACATTCGCTTCTCGCAGAGTACGACCCTGCCACTTACGCGGGACGGATATAGATCGGCGCAGGTCCTAATCCAGGCACTGTGTCCCATCTCTCCTTGTCCCTCGCCGCACTCACTGCAACTAACGTTCTGTTTGGCTTGGGCCTCACATAGCCTGTGCCGATTTCACAAAGGCGCAACTAACAACTACCTACCTTGCAAGACGCAGTCCCGCGGCGCCCGTTGCCTGGTGTTTACAACTTCTCACCAAAGTAATCTCCAATGCTTTAATACCTCTCCTCACAGTTCTCCAAATATGAACCCGCTCCTCCGCTCTCTCCACTGGCTTATCCAGTTGAAGGCTCGCATCCGGTCTAGCAAAGACCATGGCTGCTCACATGCTCACGTAGGATGCTAGGAGAGCGGTAAAGCAGAGCCCACCGAATCGTACCTTCAGGCTCCTTGCGATCAGTGTCAGCCGCTCTACACAACCCCTTACAACAAAGGTTCAAGGGTTACCACGCTGGGGTTCCAATTACACCTTCTCGAGCCTGCCTCGCCGTCCCTACCGACCTCTGAGGCAAGATATCAGTTCGCCGCTCTCTCTCAAGGTCATCCCGAGTTCTTACAAAACTGTTTACGGCTGTCTTACTGGCACCCACAATGGTGGTAGGTACCAAACTCCTCACCCCAGACGCCATTAGCGTTTCTGGTACACTGCAGTCACACTTCATTCCAAGAGCAGCATTCCGGAGACCACCTGAATTACCCCGACCTCTTTAAAGGAATAACTCTAGGTATGGATTTAGTCGACAAGTATAGGTGCCTTCTTAGCCCTTACCCTCCTTAAATTAGAGTTAGGGGAATGTTGCCTACTATGTAAATTAGTGTTAAAAGTGTGATTGTTTCCAACACCCTGGATATGCAATCCAACGGTGAATTTGCACCGAGATATTTTGTAAGTCGTATGGAATAGAGCGTACTGCTAAATGACTTAAATGTAAAAATGTAAATGTAATTAGCCTAATCAGAAGCATTCTAAAGCCATCGACCATCATTTCTGGAATTTCCAAGCTGTTTAAAGGCACAGTCACTTTGTGGTATGTAAACTTCTGACCAACTGGGAATTGTTTGCTACAGTGGCAATTATAAGTGAAAAATCTGTCTGTAAACAATTGTTGGAAAATGACTTGTGTCATGCACAGTTTCTCATAATGTAGACTGATATAATCACACGCTTTTGCCAAACTATAAGTTTTGATGTAACATAGAGAAATTATTAAGAGAAGGGTTTCGGATTGAAACAACAAGTTTTCCAATTCTGACTCCAACCTTAACATCGTTATCGTAAACATCCTCCGACTTCTTAACCTGTTATTGGTATAACCAGAGAGGAATTTTGCGAACATGCTCACATATTATTAATATTTAAATATATCAAGCTCTGCCTCCCATTTGCAGACGGAGTATCATTTCTCAAAACCTGTTTACTGCTTTGACGTTGGCCGATGATTTTTATCGCTGTACCTAGACTTGAGGACGAGACAAAGAGAAACGTAACGGCACTGGTTAAATTCCACTAATTTAGACAGCAACGGCTGAACGTAATACTCTGAGCCCATGCTTAATTTGGGAAAAAGTCAAGGGGCTGAATAATTTCCGATTTGTCACTGTGACAACAACGAGCATCTTACCACACCTGGTCGCTAGTAATTATACTATATTACAATAGACTGAAGCACGCGTAGTCTCCAGTTTATAGTTCAATTGCAGGCTTTATCTAAACTATTACGCGCAAACGTATAATAATTACTTACCCAATTTTTGGACTTTCAATCACCTTAACGAAACGATCTTCAGGATTTTCTCCTCATGGCTCCAGACGCACCAGGTGTCCATTATCTATGCCAGGAGCTATCTAACAGATTTATGCGATGTATTTCCTAGAATAAGAGCAAGCATATATATCGTGGTACGAAAGGCAAAAGAGGATACAGGCAACTACATCATAACTATTTTTCTCTATTTCCAAGATTCACCAACAAACCAAACCCTGTTGTAATAACTCGATTCATCAAGCATTAAAAATATACCACAAATACTTTCGAATTGCTAGTCACATTACTCATATTGATGTACTTCACCCACCCAAACAAAACGAATATAACACTTATGCCTCTTTAGTACCTTGGTTTTTCTAAACTGACCGGGAATCCTTGTTTACTTCGCCTTTTGTTTGATTAGGTGCATCCGGTTAAAGATGGTGTAGCTGCAACCAATCGTTAGGCCATTAAGGGCAAATTGTCTCTGGCAGGTCTTTGTTCAGCTTTTCTCGCCAAATTATGATTTATTGGGATATTAGTAGGCTTCGTTAGTTCAAAATGATAAAAAGTAGAAAACTGGCGACTTGATTAGGACCCTTTTAGCCGTTGGTTTGGCAAATGTTGGGCTTCAAGTTTTAAGAAGGTAGAAAACATAGGAGGGACCTCATTCAGGAACCCTTGCCCGTTTCGCTTGGAATATAATCTCGCTTCAGGGTGAGTTTATAGAAAGGATCATGAACCGTGTTAACATATGTTCCTGTTATGTGGAACTGACAACTTTATAGTTTTTTGAGATATAGTAACATGACGCAAATACAAGAGTCGGTTGAGTAAGGTAGAAACATAGGATGGTGTCGTGGCGCTGAATTATAGGCTCAATAGCTCGCTGAGCCTCTTGGCCTTAATTTTACGTTAACACTCGCACAAGCTAATTGGGTACCGGTTATCTAAGGCGACTGGAAATTGCACAGCGAGGATAGGACACATATTGTCCCGGACTCCATAGCCCTACTGGTCTTTTGCACACTAGATTACTATTGAAGTGACGTTAAAAGATGCGTAGGTTAATAAAGCTAAAATCATAAACAAAGGGGTGTCCTCTGTAGGAAACACTCAAGTGCCATATTATCGAGTGTCAAAATTGTATAGGTTGCCTTTACTGGTCGTCTGTATTAAAAGTCTAATAAGTGGGTCGGATTAGTTGAGTAGCAAACTGACCGAGAGCCGGACCTGCACAATATCCCTTTGACCTATCTAGTGTCATATCTGATTTAGGCGTTTAAAAACCATTTTGTGTGTTCTTCCACAGAATAGAGTTTGTATGTAAGCACCTTACCGGTCCACCCATAAGGGGATGTCGAGTGCACCCTTTGACTCTGTTTTTGAGTGATTGGATGACAGGTATTTCATTGTATATAAGAAAGCGGTGTTAAACTTTAAATAACTTATGTACCTTTCGGTCATTGATGGAGTCTTGTCCGTTTGGCACTATCATACTAGGTCCATTTTGTATTGATTGATTTTGGAATGGAGGAGAATGGTTTCACGTATATGCAACTACAAGTGACTCGCTGCGGGTTAAAGAGTAGTAACTGCCCTGGTTTGATTGAGTACTGCGAATGTTAAACGAAAATATAGTTATTGACAACAAACAGTCTTGAGATACGCGAGCGCCTGTTCTTAAGAATAATTATGTTGCGCTGGTGGATGAAGTAGATAAACTTAAGGCCTGTTGACAATAGGTCCAATTTTTAGCGTGGATTCAAGGGTTGCTAGGTTTAAGAAGGGTAGGAAAACCCTGAGGAGTTCTGTTAGGGGTACCCATGCCTGTGATGAGTGTTCTATGTTAAAAGAAAGGAAGAAAACTAGGGGCCTGTAGGACCTGCCTTGTTGATAGGTTTGTTAGAAAAGGTGAAAACTAGGCCTGTAAGGACCTGCCTTGGTTGATGAGTGCTGTTAAGAAGGTAGAAACTAGGCGCTGTAGGACCTGCCTTGTTGATAGTGCTGTTAAGAAGGTAGAAACTAGGGCCTGTAGGGACCCTGCCTTGTTTAATAGTTTTGCTTGTGTTTTAGAGGAATAACGCGAGAGAAGCCAGTTCCAACGCTATTAATTATGCGACAGCTTTTCCCACTCTATAGTTTACTACTCTTCATGTGAATATTGGTTTGGACCCAATTTAACGAGTTCAATCAGTGGTGTACTCCAAGTCATGTTTTATTTTCCTACTCTTTCAACTTTGCTCTCTCATGTCTCCTATCTATTTTATTTCTTCATTTTACTTACAAGATTTAGTTGAGGTTTAGGGTTTAGTGAGTGTTTTGTCCCAAATACAATGCTTTTAGTTTTAGAAATATTTAGGGCTAACTTATTCCTTGCCACCCATTCTGAAACTTACTGCAGCTCTTTGTTGAGTGTTGCAGTCATTTCAGTCGCTGTAGTAGCTGACGTGTATAGTGTTGAGTCATCCACATACATAGACACACTGACTTTACTCAAATATCAGTGGGCTTTGTGATGAATGAGCCATCTGATTCAATGAATGATGGAACTGAGTTTAACTTTTTCCCCAAAATGTAATTTAAGGTGCTCCAAAGCTTTACTATCATTCTTTATATCAATTATCTTTGTTTCATAGTGTAGTTTCTTCTTCTTTCTGTTCAGTTTAGTCACATGATTTCTTAATTTGCAGTACGTTTGCCAATCAGTTGTGCTTACCATACCTTTTGCCTCATCCCTCTCATCCCTCTCAACCATAACAATTTTTCAATTCCTCATCAATCCAAATGGGGATTTAACAGTTTTTACAGTCCTTTTCTTAAAGGGTGCGTGCTTATTAGTAACTGGGATAAGCAATTTCATAAATGTGTCAAATGGCAGCGTCTGGTTGCTTCTTATTACACACCAGCGACCAACATCTATACATCAACAACATAGGAATCACTACAAAACACATTGTATGACCTCCATTATATAAGGAACTGTGGTTTTCCTAGATATGTGCTACTGTATTGTGATCACTACATCCGATGGATCTGGATACTGCTTTCAAGCACATTTCTGCAGCATTAGTAAAGATGTGATCAATACATGTTGATGATTTAATTCCTCTGCTGTTTGTTGCTACCCTGATAGGTTGACTGATAACCTGAACCAGGTTACAGGCACTGGTTACTGTTTGAAGCTTTGTCTTGAGTGGACAGCCTGATGAAAGCCAGTCAATATTTAAAATCACCCAGAAAATATACCTCTCTGTTTATCACATACATTATCAAGCATTTCACACATTATCCAGATACTGACTATTAGCACTTGGTGATCTATAGCAGCTTCCCACCAGAATGGGCTTTTAACAAATATTTCTACTTTGCACATTCTTTCCACTGCAAATCAAACCATTCCAGTGTTTTACTTGCTATATTGTATTTACCTCGCCACCATGACCTTTTTTGCCTTTACCTTACGTCATTTGCTCACATTGTATATACTTATTTTTCTACTGTATTATTGACTGTATGTTTTGTTTATTCCATGTGTAACTCTGTGTTGTTGTATGTGTCGACCTGCTTTGCTTTATCTTGGCCAGGTCGAGTTGTAAATGAGAACTTGTTCTCAACTTGCCTACCTGGTTAAAATAAAGGTGAAATAAAAATAATAAAAAATGAAAAGGTGAGACAGATGAACCTGTAGCCATATTACTTCAACAGTATTTAACGTGAGAATCCTCTCTAAATCTTTTACAGGAATGTGCTTCTGAATATAAACAGCAACACCGCCACCAATGGCATTTCTGTATTTTCTGTAAATGTTATAACCTTGTATTGCTACCACTGTATCATCAAAGGTAATTGTAATAAGCGAGTTTCAGAGATAGTCAGAATATGAATGTCAGCTGTTACTAGCAAATGATTGATTTCATGAACGTTGTTTCTTCAGCTATATGTGTTAATATGTTAATATGAATATGAATCTTTAATAGAACAAACTGAACACTGAGATACAAAACAATAAAGTGAACGAACTAAAACCGAAACAGTTCCGTGTGGAACACACAGACACGGAAGACAACCACCCACGAAACCCAGGTGAAAAAAGGCTACCTAAGTATGATTCTCAATCAGAGACAACTAACGACACCTGCCTCTGATTGAGAACCATACCAGGCCAAKGGAAAAAACCAACATAGAAAAACYAACATAGATAACCCACCCAACTCACGCRCTGACCARACTAAAACAAAGAAATAACAAAAGAACTAGGGTCAGAACGTGACACACATGATTACTGCATACAATACCTGTAGGATCAGCAGAGGCCTTCAGGGCAGTTAGAGGGACATAAATTAGGTTATTTACATTGTGTCTACCAACGCCCCCTGGGAAAAACTTGTGAACGCTCGAATCTTTTAGATTAAGTAGCCCATGATAATATTATTTCACACCTTGATATCTCTTCTTTGTCTATAATTATTATTTTTTGAATCTGAGCTGCATTGCGATTGGACAAGTCTCAGGAAGCATGTGCTACATTCATTCATATGGACCGAAAATGTTACATACTGTAGGCCTATAGCTTAGAGAAAGTGGTTSACTTAGGCCATACGCCGTGAATAAATGTGTTCATAAGGGCAGAATATTGTATAAAAGATCCGTATGGTTAAAGGACGACATTTGGTCCTTTTTAATTACTGTAGAAATGGAAACYTTGTGATTTTAGTGTGCGCAGAACAGCTACCTAAGGCCTATATCCAGTTTCTACAATGTTGACAGAATAAATAAAACAGGATTACCGGACAAATCTAATCCCTAAACCTGCTAATGACCTAATAAACCGGTGTCAAATAAAGTTCAATTGAAGAAAGAAAGAAATCGAAAGAAAAGTCATTTCAAACATTTTTAATAATTCATTTTTTTGTTTCAAATTGCTCTAGAATCTAATTATCAATATAAATCAATCTAAGCCTACAATAGTATGATTTCCTTGAAAGTAGTAGACTCAAAACGCCATATCCTGAAATTCCAAGACACAGCGCACTCATTGACTTACAGCACAATATGACGAGTTTTTAGGATATTAGATATTCTACACAACAACTTACTTGCGGCCCGATTCCCACGAGGGACTCGAACATGCTGTTTAACCAGCAACACGAGGGACTCGAACATGCTGTTTAACCAGCAACATACTGAATATGTCGCCATAGATTGGAGGAGTGTTATTACGCTCGTCGACGGCGCCAATATGGAAACGTCTTATCAATTGGCTGCATTTTTTTTTTATATATATGAAAATTTGAGACGGAAATGGGACTGAGCTACACGGGTAGGAAAGTGTCCAGACTGGTTGCTGATTTAACATTTTAGCTAGGTGTGATGTTCTGGAAGATTAAATCTAAATCAAATCCTCTGAAAACAATAAGAAGCCTATCGAAACCTGACGGGTCATCACCAGCAGGACATCATTCTGATGGGACGCTAAACGACGGTGACAAACCCTTAGCAGCCATCAATGTCATCACCAAAATGACGTAGGCCTATAGTTTATCACAGTATACCAGTATCACAGCGCCTATATTTTATCATAGTACGTAGGTCCTATATAGTTAATCACAGTACGTAGGCCTATCATTTATCACAGTACCTATTCTATATTAATTCCACATGACGTTATTCTATAGTTAATCACGTGACGCTTCTATAGTTAATCACTCGTAGTACCAGTTTCGTCCTATAGTTTAATCACAGTACGGTTTGCTAGTTAGCGTATCCTATTGACTGACCATATTCGTTGATCCAGGTAATAATTCCGAATGACAGTCAAGTGAATTAAAAGATGCCATTTTCCTGCTTTAATTTACAGCAGTTCTAGTAAGAAAGCATCAAGGTAATGATTAGTGTTATTCATATGATTTCTGTGGCTTCGGATTG
>NW_019946132.1:17449-34501 GCF_002910315.2 Salvelinus sp. IW2-2015
CTACAGCTCGTAGTACCCACTACCCAGTATCCAATAACCACAAACCTAACCCAGTACCCTAACCACAAACCTAACCCAGTTACCCTAACCACAAACCTAACCCAGTACCCTAACCACAAACCTAACCCAATACCCTAACCAACAAACCTAAACCAGTAATCCTAACTCAGTATCCTAAACTCAGTACCCACTACCCAGTATCCTAACTCAGTATCCTAACCCAGTATCCTACAACCCAGTACCCTAACTCAGTACCCACTACCCAGTATCCTAAATCGGTATCCTAACCCAGTATCCTAACCCAGTATCCTAACTCAGTATCCTAACTCAGTATCCTAACTCAGTATCCAAACTCAGTATCCTAACTCAGTATCCTAACTCAGTACCCACTACTCAGTACCCTAACCCAGTACCCACTACCCAGTATCCTAACTCAGTATCCTAACTCAGTACCCACTACCCAGTATCCTAACCCAGTATCCGTAACCCATTATCCTAACTCAGTACCCACTACCCAGTATCCTAACTCAGTATCCTAACCCAGTATCCTAACTCAGTACCCACTACCCAGTACCCACTACCCAGTACCCTAACTCATACCCACTACCCAGTATCCTAAACCCCAGTATCCTAACCCAGTATCCTAACTCAGTACCCACCTACCCAGTATCCTAACTCCAGTATCCTAACTCAGTACCCTACTACCCAGTATCCCTAAACCAGTATCCTAACCCAGTATCCTAACTCAGTACCCACTACCCAGTACCCTAACTCAGTACCCACTACCCAGTACCCTAACTCAGTACCCTACCACAGTATCCAAATTCAATACCCACTACCCAGTATCCTAACTCAGTACCCACTACTCAGTACCCTAACTCAGCATCCTAAGCCAGTTCCCTAACCCAATGTCCTAACCCAGTATCCTAACTCAATATCCTAACTCAGTATCCTATCTCAGTATCCTAACTCAGTATCCACTACCCAGTACCCTAACCCAGTATCCTAACTCAATATCCTAACTCAGTATCCACTACCCAGTACCCTAACCCAGTATCCTAACCCAGTGCCCTAACCCAGTGTCCTAACCCAGTATCCTAACTCACTACCCTAACCCAGTACCCACTACCATGTATCCTAACCCAGTATCCTAACCCACTACCCTAACCCACTACCCACTACCATATATCCTAACCCAGTATCCACTACCCAGTACCCTAACCCAGTACCCTAACTCACTACCCATTACCATGTATCCTAACCCAGTACCCACTACCATGTATCCTAACCCAGTACCCACTACCATGTATCCTAACCCAGTACCCACTACCCAGTATCTTAACCCAGTACCCTAATCCAGTATCCTAATCCCCTACCCAGTATCCTAACCCAGTACCCACTACCCAGTATCCTAACCCAGTACCCTAATCCAGTATCCTAATCCCCTACCCAGTATCCTAACCCAGTATCCTAACCCAGTACCCACCCTGCGTGTGACGGTGGGGTCGCGGAGGGCCTTGCCCATCAGGTGTCCCAGGAGTGTGTTGGTTCTGAGGAAACGGAGGCGGATGTTGGTGGCCTTGGTGAAATCCCTCAGGACTGGGGAGTAGGAGAAGTTCAAAGCCCCGGGACGCCCGTTCACTAGAGACACCACCACCTGGGAGAGAGGGATGATGTCACAAACACACACAAACAGTAGGTATACAGTCGTGGCCAAAAGTTTTGAGAATGACACAAATATACATTTTCACAAAGTTGCTGCTTCAGTGTCTTTAGATATTTTTGTCAGATGTTACTATGGAATACTGAAGTATAATTACAAGCATTCCATAAGGGTCAAAGGCTTTTATTGACAATTACATGAAGTTGATGCAAGAGAGTCAATATTTGCAGTGTTGATCCTTCTTTTTCAAGACCTCTGCAATCCGCTCTGGCATGCTGTCAATTAACTTCTGGGCCACATCCTGACTGATGGCAGCCCATTCTTGCATAATCAACGCTTGGAGTTTGTCAGAATTTGTGGGTTTTGTTTGTCCACCCGCCCTCTGAGGATTGACCACAAATTCTCAATGGGATTAAGGTCTGGGAGTTTCCTGGCCATGGACCCAAAATATCGAGTTTTTGTTCCCCGAGCCACTTCTTTATCACTTTGCCTTATATGGTAAGGTGCTCCATCATGCTGGAAAAGGCATTGTTCGCACCAAACTGTTCCTGGATGGTTGGGAGAAGTTGCTTCGGAGGTGTTTTTGGTACCATTCTTTATTCATGGCTGTTTTTCTTAGGCAAAATTGTAGTGAGCCCACTCCCTTGGCTGAGAAGCAACCCCACACATGAATGGTCTCAGGATGCTTTACAGTTGGCATGACACAGCCACAGATAGATCTTCATTCAGATGGTTTAAATATTTCTACTTAGACAATGGTTCACTGGTTTATTTATTGTCCCTAGATCCTATTTACTAGCTAAAAAAAAAAAACTTTAAGGAGGATTGAAACCAACCATTTGCTCTCTGAAATTAAAGGAATCAGACTGATGCAAGACGGATATGAAGAGAAGTTAGAACTTAGGCGACAGAAACCTACATACAGTAATGGAACATTATATTGTTTCTTAAAAGTGGGAATCTGATACGATTCGGGAGTGCAGGAGTTTGTTTTTTGACAATGGCGAGTATCATTTAAATACCAAAACTGAGCAGTGGTGCAGGTGGACGAGAGACAACGTGACAGTGCATGAGGAGGCATGAAGCGCAGAATGGTGTGGTGGAAATGTGTGAGAAGCATGCAGGCTACTGTCAGGAGAAGGTCCTTTTCTGAGTAAAGTTTCTTGTGGATTGTCTCTCCAGGATACAAGGTCTCTTTTTTTTCCCTAATAATTCTGAATTGCATTGCGCACCGTACCGGAGTCAGCTCCGCTCATAACTTGTAAGACCATTATATGTTGGCCCAGGCAGAAGGGACTAAATAAAATAAACAGCCAGGGGAAGTTAACATCTGTCAGCTTTGGAGGTTCCGTCATCAGGGGGGTTCAGATCACTACCAAAGGAGCCACCGAATACATAAGATTTAGCCCCAGTAATATTATGGCCCCGCGCGAACAGAGCGCGGACCATGGCAGGTCTCGTCATCGTTATGCAGCATTCAGATTGAGCAATCTTCGACAAATGCTATAGTTAGAGAGAAAAATTTGTTTGTAAAGAAATCTGATGTATGGAAATTGAAGATAAATACAATGAGTGTGGGGGAGAAGAAGAGTAGAACCGGGACTATTTGGCCACAACATATACGTCGCGAACGAAGCCCTGTCACCCCACCACCCCTCCCCCCCCCCCCCCCACGTCCCCCCACCCTGCACCATACACGGGTGCCCCGCCCACCTGTCTCTCCTTTCCTACCCTATCCCAACCATCCCCTGCCGCAATAATATCCTCTTTGCCCCCAACCCCCCCCCGCCCACCAAATCCATTCACGCGCTCCCCCTCGATTTCTCTCTTCCGCCCCAGCCCCCCCACGACGCGCGAGACCCAGCTCCGGGCCCCTCTCCTGTCCCCCCCCCCCCCCCAAGCTATTGTGAATAGATGTGCAAGAATGGCTTGCTTGCCGCTCTTGCCTATCCGTCTCTTTAGGACGACATGTCAGGCCAGAGGACGCAATTATCCCATTCCTATAAGAACAGTTCCTTCATTCGCGCCTCACACTGCGTGGGTACTTGGCAGAGGCATGCACATCACTCACCTGTGGCACTCAGAGCTGCGCATTAATTCACCGGCAAGCTGCTCCGTAATCTCGGTTCAATTGTGGTGAGTGGGTACGGGTCTCGGAAAAGGAAACCGGTCGGACGTTCTAAACTGGTCCGCAGCGTGTAAGTCAAACTACTTATAGGAGACTGATCGTGACATCCGAAGTCTTGTGCCTGGCCGCTTGGCTATGAGGCGGGCTGTTCTTGGGCGCCATGGTGAAGCTTTGGTTCAACTTTCTACCGAACGAATTGGTAACCGCTCTCCCTGAAATGTAGTCTTTAGAACATGAATTCCCCGGTAGATAAACACGTGCAAATTATTAGAATCCCCGGTACCCTTCTTTGATGATTTCAGGCGCTGACAATATCACACTTTCACTGTTGTATAAAACTTTATTTGTCAATAAAAAGCGCTTTGACACCGTTTATGCAAATGCTGGTTGTAATAGTGTAATACTCAGTTCATTCCATAGTAACATCTACAAAATATCTAAAAGACACTGAAGCAGCAGAACTTGTACATTTTATATTTGTTCATTCTTCAAAAACCTTTGGCCACGATCTGTGCACCAAACAGAGACATCGATTCTATTTCGATAAATTAGGTTACCAGGTTGATCAAGAATATAGCAGATCTCTATGAAGTGCCTCTCTCTATTTTTAGGACTCTTGATTACCAGCCTGCCCTTAGTGGCGATCTTGCATAAACCGATTCAAGCCTCTGCCAAAGCTAAGCTGCTAGTGATGGCTAGTTAACCTGTCGCTATAAGAACTTCCAATCATTCCTTCTTGCAAAACAATTTGATGTTAAGTTCAGGGACATGCCTCTAGGGATTTAGTCTACTTGCTAGTTGTACACTACTATGTTTGGATAAGACTACCTCTTATCACACAAGTGTTTATCGTGACTTTGACGTGCGGAAGGAAAATAAACAAATGATCAATACAGAGCGACTTCCCCACCCTCCGCTTATTTGAAGTCGTCTCCCAAAAGTTCTTCGAGTTAATATCTACAAACTCACCCTTATCAAGCGGATGGAGCTCAGGAGGGACACACACACACACACACACACTCAACACTCACCACACAGAAAGCCATTGAGTATATAAGACATCAAACCCCAACGAGGCACACAAACACTACGACGACCACGTCGGTTTTTAGAAGGAGGTGGCACAGCCACAGGCACTGCAATGGGCAGCATGCATGGAAACTCCCCTACACACTCCACATCTAGTTGTGACAACACACACCCGATTACCCTGTGTTAACCGATTCTCCAGGTTCTTCACAGGTGAGATTAAGCGTTGGTACGCAGTTCTAGGATACTATCCTGTGGACGGAGGGATTAGTAGGGTAAGTGGGCTTAACAAACGTTCACGACTCTGGCTGGGGGTAGTGGCCTATCAGGGAGGTTAGGCCATCAAGTCATGAGAAGGTTACCACGATGAGAAAAAGTGCTCCTGTCTGCGGCCGGGGGGTGTAGGAAATACTAATTACCAAAGTATGACCGGTGGACAAAAATGAACCGGTCATTTTGTTTGTCAGAGTTGACCGTTCGTGTTTTCTGCTCAAGGTCCGAATTTACTATTCAAATCGTGTAAGTGGATCTGAGTTGAAAAGAATGACGCGACGTGCTAATGCCATGTTCTGCTCGTTTAGAAGCGTCGTGTTAAAAACACACAACACAGCCTGATATCTTATGAGAATAACAAGGAACGATCTATAATACGATCTAATAAGGTGTAACACGATTGCAACGATATAAATAAGACTACACAAGACAGTCAACTACAGATAAATATCAACTGCCCAAACAGCACATTGAATCCGCATACCGTACATTTAATATCCCACAAGAAGAACCACACGACATAGACCGTAACCCAATATTCAAATAACGTCCAGCGAAAGGCTCACACTAGTCACTGAAATACGTTAAGGAATCTACACCAATGCACGACATGGCTCCACAAAAAAATACGTACAAATTTATTATCCGGATCACCATTCTTGTAAATATCACGGTCCAATAAAATTAAGATCCGCACACGATAATAAACCTTAGACACAAAATAGCACATTATAGGCATACAACAAAAACACATATATAATAGCACATAGCGTATACAGTATATAACAAGGCCTTGAACTAACAATCGAGAAAGATACACAAACACACATAAATACACAAACACACATAAATACACAAGCACACAAATACACAAACACACATAAATACACATAAATACACATAAATACACAATCACACATAAATACACAAACAAATAAACATATAAATACACAGCCACATATAAATACACAAACAAATACACATATAAAGCAACACAATAATAAGTTAGAGAAGAATGATAAGAATCTGTGTTGGATATGAGCTGAGATGTGTGATGGGGAAGCTACTCTGAAAATGTAGTTGACCAAGCTACCAAATACTTCTCACTGGAAGAAGATAAACTACACTAAAGCTACACTGAAGAAAAAGCTACACTGAACAAAAATATAAAGCGCAACATTTAAAGTGCTGAGCTGAAATAAAAAGATCAATCAAATTTTCCATATGCACAAAAAAATCGTATTTCTCTCAAATGTTGTGCCCAAATTTGTTTACATCCCTGCTAGTGAACATTTCTACTTTGCCAAGAATATCTATCCACCTGACTCAACAGCATGATCATTACACAGGTGCACCTTGTGCTGGGGGACAATAAGAGGCCACTCTAAAATGTGCCGTTTTGTCACACAACACAATACCACAGAGGTCTCAAGTTGAGGGAGCGTGCAATTGGCATGCTGACTACAGGAATGTCCACCAGAGCTGTTGGTAGAGAATGTAATGTTCATTTCTCTACCAACCGGCCTCACAACCACAGACCACGTGAATGGCATTGTGTGGGCAAGCAGTTTCCCATGGTGGCAGTAGGGTTATGGTATGGGCAGACGTAAGCTACGGACAACGAACACAATTACATTTTATCGATGGCAATTTGATTGGACAGAGATACCGTGAAGAGATCCTGAGTCGTGCCATTTATCCACTGCCGTCACCTCATGTTTCAGCATGATAAATACACGGCCCCATGTCACAAGGATCTGGACACAATTCCTGGAAGCTGAAAATGTCCCAGTTCTTCCATGGCCTGCATTCTCACCAGACATGTCACCCATTGAGCATGTTTGGGATGCTCTGGATCGACGTGTACGACAGCATGTTCCAGTTCCAGCCAATGTCCAGCAACTTCTTACAGCCATTGAAGAAGAGTGGGACAACATTCCACAGGCCTCAATCAACAGCCTGATCAACTCTATGTGAAGGAGATGTGTCGCGCTGCATGAGGCAAATGGTGGCAACACCAGATACTGACTGGTTTTCTGATCCATGCTGCTACTTTTGTTTTCCAAGTTGTCTGTGAATCAACCAGATGCAATCGTATACCCAGTCCATAGTGAACCATAGATTAGGGCCTAATGAATTTATTTCTAATGACAGATTTCCTTATATGAACTGAACTCAAGTTAAAACTATGGAAAATTGTCACATTTTTTTGTGCTTGATTTTTTGTTAGGAATAGTTACTTAACTAAACTGACTTTGAAAATGTAGTTGCACTACACCTAAACTAACTTCTCTGATCAATTATCATATCTAAATCTGAGATTTCGCAAGAGACAGCGAGCGTCTAGACGGGAGAGACACTGACTATAAATGAGATCACACGCAAGGCGATCGTTCTACAGGGAGACACTGACTGTAAAGTGACATTACAGCGAGCGTCTACGGTGAGACACTGACTAGTAAATGGCATACAGCGGCGTGCTTACGGTTGAGACCTGTACGTAGTAAAGTGGCATCACAGCGGCGTCTACAGGTCGAGACACGCTGTAATGGCATCACAGTCGAGCCGTTCTTAAAGGTAGACACTGACTAGTAATGGCATACACAGCGACGTTACAGGTGAAAACCTGACTAGTAAATGGCAATCGACAGCGTGTGTCTACGGTGGACCTGACTAGTAAACTGGCATTACAGCGTAACGCTCTACAGGTGAGCACATGACTAGTAATTGCGACACATCAGCGAGCGTCTACAGGTGAGACACTGACTAGTACATGACATTACAGCGAGCGTCTACAGGTGAGACACTGACTAGTAAATGGCATTACAGCGAGCGTCTACAGGTGAGACACTGACTAGTAAATGGCATCAACAGCGAGCGGTCTACAGGTGAGACACTGACTAGTAAATGGCATCACAGCGAGCGTCTACAGTGAGACACTGACTTAGTAATGTGGCATCACAGCGAGCGTCTACAGGTGAAACACTGGACTAGTAATGGCATCACAGCGTGTGTCTCACAGGTGAGGACACTGACTAGTAAATGGCATTACAGCGTACGTCTACAGGTGAACACTGACTAGTATCGTGTGGACATCAACATCAGGGTGTTTCTACAGGTGAGACACTGACTAGTAAATGGCATCAACAGCGAGCGTCTACAGGTGAGACACTGATAGTAAGAAGGCATCACAGCGAGCGTCTACAGGTGAGACACTGACTAGTAAATGGCATCACAGCGAGCGTCTACAGGTGAGACCATGACTGAGTAATGGCACACAAGCGAGCGCCTACAGGTGAGACACTGACAGTAAAGTGGGCATCACAGCGTGTGTCTACAGGTGAAAACACAATGAAACTAGTAAATGGCATCACGCGTGTGTCTACAGGTGAAACACTGACTAGTAATGGCATCACAGCGAGCGTCTACAGGTGAGACACTGACTAGTAAATGGCATCACAGCGTGTGTCTACAGGTGAACCACTGAACTAGTAAATGGCATCACAGCGGAGCGCTCAGGTGAGACACTGACTAGTAATGGCCATCACAGCGGAGCGTCTACAGGTTGCAGAACCACTGGAACTAGTAAAATGGCATCACAGCGTGTGTCTATCAGGTGAAACACTGACTAGTAAATGGCATCACAGCGAGCGTCTACAGGTGAACACTGACTAGTAAATGGCATCAGCAGCGAGCGTCTACAGGTGAGACACTGACTAGTAAATGGCATCCACAGCGAGCGTCTACAGGTGAAACACTGACACTAGTAAATGGCATCAAGCAGCGAGCGTCCTACAGGTGAGACACTAGACTAGTAAATGGCATCAACGCGTACGTCTACAGTGAGAGACACTGACTAGTAAATGGGCATCAACAGCGAGCGTCTACAGGTGAGACACTGACTAGTAAATGGCATCACAGCGTCGTCTAACAGGGAGACACTGACTAGTAAATGGCATACAGCGTACGTCTACAGGTGAGACACTGACTAGTAAATGTGCATCACAGCGTACGTCTACAGGTGAGACACTGACTAGTAAATGGCATCACAGCGAGCGTCTACAGGTGAAACACTGACTATAATTGCATTCCCAGCGTCGTCTACAGTGAGACAAACTGACTAGTAAATATGTCATCACAGCGTACGTTCTACAGGTGAGACACTGACTAGTAAATGGCATCACAGGACGTACGTCTACAGGTGAGAGCACTGACTAGAAGATGGACATTTCACAGCGACGTCTCCAGGTGAACACTTGAATAGTAAATGTGGCAATCACAGCGTGTGTCTACAGTGAGACACTGACTATAAATTGGCATCACAGCGCTGACGTCATACAGGTGAAGACAACTGACTATAAATGGCATCCACAGCGTATCGATCTACAGGGATGAACCACTGACTAAGTAAATGGCATCACAGCCCGTAGCCGTGCTACAGGTGAGACACCTGACTAGTTAAAGGCATCACAAGCGTGCGTCTACAGTGTGACACACGTGACTAGTAAAATGGCAGTCACAGCGTGTGTCCTACAGGTGAGGACACTGACTAGTAAATTGGCATCACAGCGTACGTCTACAGGTGAGACACTGACTAGTAAATGCGCATCACAATGTAGCGTACGTCTACAGTGAGACACTGCTGAGTAAATGGCATCACAGCGTGCCTGACATGGACTGACGGGTCAGGAGGTCCTACAGGTGAGACACTGACTAGTAAATGCATCACAGCGAGCGTCTACAGGTGAGACACAGACTGACTAGTAAAAATATAGTGCAATCACAGCGTGTCTACAGGTGAGGACACTGACTAGTAAATGAGCATCACAGGCGAGCGTCGTACGGTGAACAACTAGAAATGAACACAGAGTACAGGAGACACTGACTAGTAAATCGGCATCACAGCGTGCGTCTACAGGTGGACACTGACTAGTAAATGGCATCACAGCGAGCGTCTACAGGTGAGACACTGACTAGTAAAGGGCATCACAGCGAGCGTCTACAGGTGAGAACACTGACTAGTAAAGTGGCATCACAGCGAGCGTCTACAGGTGAAACACTGACTAGTAAATGCATCACAGCGAGCTGAGTGGCGATTTGTGTGCGACAGGTGAGACACATGACCTAAGGCGTAAAGTGGCATCAACAGCGAGCCGTCTACAGGTGAGACACTGACAGTAAAATGGCATCACAAGCGAGCGTCGTAGTCATGAAGGTGAACACTGACGTGAGTGTAAATGCATCACAAGCGAGCCTTGTCTGTGTTGATGATTGCTCGGGACTAAGTCACGACTATAACATCTGCTCCAGACGTAGGTCTACAGGTAGACACTGACTAGTAAATGGCATCAACAGCGAGCGTCTACAGGTGAGACACGCTGACTCAGTAAAATATGGCATCACAGCGAGCGTCTACAGGTGAGACACTGACTAGTAAATGGCATTCACACAGCGCGCTGCTACAGGTGAGACACTGACTAGTAAATGCATCACAGCGTCGTCTACAGGTGAGACACTGACTAGTAAATGGCATCACAGCGAGCGTCTACAGGTGAGACACTGACTAGTAAATGCATCACAGCGAGCGTCCCCTACAGGTGAGACACTGACTAGTAAATGGCAACATCAACAGCGAGCGTCTACAGGTGAGACACTGACTAGTAAATGGCATCACAGCGACGTCTACAGGTGAGACACTGACTAGAAATGGCATCACAGGCGACGCTTCTACATGGTAGCACTGACTAGTAAATGGCATCAACACGAGCGTCTCCAGGTGAGACACTGACTAGTAAATGGCATCACAGCGTACGTCTACAGGTGAGACACTGACTAGTAAATGGCAATCACAGCGTACGTCTACAGGTGAGACACTGACTAGTAATGCATCACAGCGTACGTCTTACAGGTGAGACACTGACTAGTAAATGGCATCACAGCGAGCGTCTACAGGGTGAAACACTGACTAGTAAATGCATCACAGCGTGTGTCTACAGGTGAGAACACTGACTAGTAAATGGCATCACAGCGTACGTCTACAGGTGAGGACACTGACTAGTAAATGGCATCACAGCGTTACGTCTACAGGTGAGACACTGACTAGTAAATGGCATCACAGCGTACGTCTACAGGTGAGACACTGACTAGTAAAATGGCATCACAGCGTACGTCTACAGGTGAGACACTGACTAGTAAATGGCATCACAAGCGTGTGTCTACAGGTGAGACACTGACTAGTAAATGGCATCACAGCGTACGTCTACAGCGTGAAACACTGACTAGTAAATGGCATCACACGAGCGTCTACATGTGAGACACTGACTAGTAAATGGCATCACAGCGAGCGTCTACAGGTGAGACACTGACTAGTAAATGCATCACAGCGTACGTCTACAGGTGAGACACTGACTAGTAAATGGCATCACAGCGACGTCTACAGGTGAGACACTGACTAGTAAAGTGGCATCACAGCGTACGTCTACAGGTGAGACACTGACTAGTAAATGCATCACAGCGAGCGTTCTACAGGTGAGAGAGCAGGTGTGGGAATTCAGGCTGTTACAACCCCTGAGCTTAGAGGGTCTGCTGCTGTTCTCTTTTTATAATATGTATAGGGATGTCTATGCAGGGTTTTCCTCTCTCTCACTTCCAGTCATACGTGTATACATTCTAACGTATTGGTGGCCCGCGGAATCCAAACCACAACCCTGGTTGTGGCAGAATGCTCTACCTACTGAGCCATTGATTCAGGACCACTAGCTGCTGTTAGCCTGTTCGTCATCACTAGCCCTCTTTAAGAGACCACTAGCTAGCTGTTAGCTGATCGTCATCACTAGTCCTCTTTAAGAGACCACTAGCTAGCTGTTAGCCTGTTCGTCATCACTAGCCCTCTTTAAGAGACCCACTGAGCTAGCTGTTAGCCTGATTGTCATCACTAGCCCTCTTTAAGAGACCACTAGCTAGCTGTTAGCCTGATGTCATCACTAGTCCTCTTTAAGAGACCACTAGCTAGCTGTTAGCCTGATTGTCATCACTATCCTCTTTAAGAGACCACTAGCTAGCTGTTAGCCTGTTTCATCACTAGCCCTCTTTAAGAGACCACTAGCTAGCTGTTAGCCTGATTGTCATTCACTAGCCCTCTTTAGAGACCACTAGCTAGCTGTTAGCCTGATTCGTCATCACTAGTCCTCTTTAAGAGACCACTAGCTAGCTGTTAGCCTGATTGTCATCACTAGCCCTTTAAGAGACCACTAGCTAGCTGTTAGCCTGATTGTCATCACTAGTCCTCTTTAAGAGACCACTAGCTAGCTGTTAGCCTGATTGTCTATCAACTAGCCCTCTTTAAGAGACCACTAGCTGCTGTTAGCCTGTTCGTCATCACTAGCCCTCTTTAAAGAGACCACTAGCTAGCTGTTAGCCTGATCGTCATCACTAGTCCTCTTTAAGAGACCACTAGCTAGCTGTTAGCCTGTTCGTCATCACTAGTCCTCTTTAAGAGACCACTAGCTAGCTGTTAGCCTGTTCGTACATCACTAGTCCTCTTTAAGAGACCACTAGCTAGCTGTTAGCCTGATTGTCATCACTAGCCTCTTTTAAGAGACCACTAGCTAGCTGTTAGCCTGTTCGTCATCCTACAGCCCCTCTTTAGAGACCACTAGCTAGCTGTTAGCCTGATCGTCATCACTAGCCCTCTTTAAGAGACCACTAGCTACTGTTAGCCTGATCGTCATCACTAGCCCCTCTTAAGAGACCACTAGCTAGCTGTTAGCCTGATTGTCATCACTAGCCTCTTTAAGAACACTAGCTAGCTGTTAGCCTGTTCGTCATCACTAGTCCTCTTTAAGAGACCACAGCTAGCTGTTAGCCTGATGTGTCATCACTAGCCTCTTTAAGAGACATTGATAATACAACCCCTCTAGAAAGCTCCTCCTCTTAAAGCTAGCATCCGGATCACGTTCTGCGCGTGTGTGTTTAGTACTGCGGTTGTGTAGGATCACGTTCTGCGGCGTGTTGTGTTAGATAACGTAGTTCTGCGCGTTGGGTGTTAGAATCACGTTCTGGCGTTGTGTGTTAGGATCAAACGTTCTCGCGCGTGTGTTAGGAATCACGGCGTTTTTCACTTCGCGTTGTGTAGGATCACGTCTGCGCGTGTGTTAGGAGTCACACGTTCTGGCGTGTGTTAGGATCACGTTCTGCGTTGTGTGTAGGATCACATTTCTGCGTGTGTTGTTATTTTACCATTTAGTTTGTATCTAAGTGCTGCTGTCTACCGAGCCCCCCACAGTCTACAATCTCACTTTCACCCCTCCCTCCTTGTTTACCTCCTCCTTACTGAAACCATGATAATGTAGCATATGTCTCTGCCTCGTGTTTTCCCTAAAAGGAAAATAATAAAGTAACGAAGCTGTATCGGATCTAGCCAGGGCCTGTACTGACGCTGAGGTGGGCTGGCAGCAATGCTCGGAATGTTCCAGTCTCCCACCTATTGATTGACAGCTGGTGCCTTCAGTCAGGTGGAAGCAGCTCTGTGAGAGCCCACCCATCCCATGGCCCCAGCCCCTGCCTTTCAAGGTTATTCCAAACCCCCGGAACCTACGAATAACCCTTAGAATCACAAACATCTAAGCACACAACTTAACACAAAAAAAGTGGAGAAAAACAAACTCAGGGGTTTAACTATCAAACCTCCCAGACACCTGCACTAACACACAAACCTAATCCTCTTCCTGAGCCTTGTCTTCTCAATGTTCAGGAAGCCAAACTCAGGAAGTCAAATTCAGGAAGCCAAACTCAGGAAGTCAAATTCAGGAAGTCAAATTCAGGAATTCAAATTCAGGAATTCAAATTCAGGAATTCAAATTCAGGAAGCCAAATTCAGGAAGCCAAATTCAGGAATTCAAATTCAGGAATTCAAATTCAGGAAGCCAAATTCAGGAATTCAAATTCAGGAAGCCAAATTCAGGAATTCAAATTCAGGAAGCCAAATTCAGGAAGTTAAATTCAGGAAGTCAAATGTGTTTAATAGTTCTAGTCACAGGAACATGTAGTGATGGGGGAAAATGCATACAGTTACATATCACAATATTCTTTTTGGATGATTTTATGTCGATACTTTGACTCCAAGTATCGATTTGTAAAAATAACAATTAAAAAAAAATGTTTTTTCTAGGTAGCGTTAGCTAACGCTAGTCGGCTGTACCTGCGCCAAAACGCCGGCATTTATCATCCTATAGTTTGTTTTACATATTTTTAGATAGTGAGCCAAACATGTCATCAACTATTTTATTTCCATGATTGATCAAAACTAATTTTCTCATGTCTCTCTCTCTTGTCTCGCTGCAGCAGACCTACAGTGAGAAATATGTTTGGAACATCAAGTCATAATAAAAATTGAGAGTATTGAATCGCAATGGGTATAGAAGAAGAAGAAGAAGAAGAAGAAGAAGAAGAAGAATCATTAAAATCACAATACATATAGAATCATGAGAATCACAATGCATATAGAATCATGAGAATCACAATGCATATAGAATCATGAGAATCACAATGCATATAGAATCATGAGAACCATGGAGAATCACAATGCATATAGAATCATGAGAATCACAATGCATACAGAACATGAGAATCACAAACATATAGAATCATGAGAATCACAATGCATATAGGAATCATGAGAACACATATACATTATAGAATCATGAGAATCACAATGCATATAGAATCCATGAGAATCACCAATACATATAGAATCATGAGAATCACAATGCATATAGAATCATGAGAATCACAATGCATATAGCATTCATGAGAAATCACAATGAATATAGAACCATGAGAATCACAATGCATATAGAATCGATGAGAATCACAATACATATGAATCATGAGAATCCAGCAAATACATATAGAATCATGAGAATCACAATGCATATAGAAATCCATAGAATAGGAATCACATACATATAGAATCATCATGAATCACAATACTATAGAATCATGAGATCACAATGCATATAGAATCATGAGAATCACAAATGCATATATGAATCATGAGAATCACAATAATATAGACATGAAATTGCGATACACATCGGCGCCTAAGTATCGTGATAATATTGTATCGAGGTCCAATTCCCAGCCCTACTCAACAAGCGAAGAACTGCCACGGCGGTAGGTCCTCCGAAGTCGTGGAACGTTCTTAGCACCCAGAGGTCTGGTCGGGGAGAGTTGGCAAACCTTGATCAGGACATAGGCACGTGGAAGAGGCTGAGAAAGAAAGACGTTTAAAAGTAAAAATAATCACCACTCTATGATTTTATCTGAAACAACAGGGAATGTTTATATCAGGTGAATTCTTCAGAATTGTTCTTTTGATATGAATACTCCCCTTCTTTGCTTCTTAGTATGCATGTTCTTTCACTTCCGTCTTTCTTCCACTGCAAATCAACCTATTCCAGTGTTTTTAGCCTTCTATATTGTAATTTACTTGCCCCATGGCCTTTTTGCCTTCACCTTCCTTATCTCACCCACTTGCCACATGTAATATAGACTATTTCACGTTATTACGTATCTTTGTTTATGTACCATTGTAGCACTCTGTGTTGTGGTGTGTCGAACTGATTTGCTTTGTCTGTGGCCAGGTTCGCAATTGTAAATGAGAACTTGTTCTCAACTTGCCCTACGGCTTAAATAAAGGTGAAAAGTAAAAAAAATAAATAAAAAAATTGTCACCACATAACATTTAGACGTGAAACACTTAACTGGGCTGTGTCCTGTGTCCTATTCTCCATATGGCTCTGCTCAAAGGAATGCACTATATAGGGAATAGGGCCTGGTCAAAAGGAAGTGCCAACTATATAGGGAACAGGGTGGCATTTGGGATGAAGCCTGGGAACACTTCATAAAGCTATACAATATGTGTTATCGATGTTAGGAATTGTGAGTTAATTTCTCTATTTATGTAGTGGTGAGACTAAAAAAAACAATACGTGTTCCCCTTGATGCACTAATCCAAAGAGTCATATAACAGAATCTGCTGTTTGCTGAATTTCGTGTTTGGCTTTGACGTTTGTTCCCATCGATCTATCATCCAAAGACCAGACACACAGAGGGACAGAGGAGAGAGAGAGAGACAGGAGAGAGAGGAGAGACAGAGGAGAGAAGGAGGGAGAGAGAGAGGAGATGGAGAAGAAGGGAGGAGAGGAACGAGAAGACAGCAGAGAGAGAGAGAGAGAGACGGGAGGAGAGAGAGAGAGTAGAGTGGAGGAGAGAGTAAGGAGTTCGAGAGAGGACGTAAAGTGAGAGAGAGACAGGACCAGATGAAGACAGAGAGGACAGACAGAGGAGAGAGAAGAGACAAGAAGTGAGAGAGAGAGACAGAGTGAGAGGAAGAGACAGAGTGAGAGGACAACAGAAGAGAGAGAAAGAGAGAAAGAGAGACGAGAGAAGAGAGAGAAGAAGGGAGAGGAGAGAGGAGAGAGAGAGAGAGAGAGAGGGAGAGAGAGACGCACCCGACAGCAGAAGAAAGCCTAAACAGCCGGATATTTGGGTTTTAGGTTGCCGCTATTTCGCTCCGCATCGGATGCTTTCTCTGGTGAGATTGATGCATCTTGCTGTCGGCGTGCGTTCTCGGACCCCCACGTTGGACTTTTGTTGCATTTGGAGGAGCTCATGTTTCATTCAGGCGTAATTTACAACTCTGGGGGCGTTAGTCTCCCTTGCCAAAACTCACGGCGTCTCACTATAGTGTGCTGAGTTTACCAATATCCTTTTAGTCTGGGAGTGTTCACAGTTTCATATAACACGAGGGTACACAGCCTGGTCTCATAGACTAGACGTAACATAGTGAACGCTAAATCCGAACACTCAAATGAGTATGATATGTTAAGTTTGGGATGGTGATTACAAAAAGATAGGAAGGTTTACGTAAGGAAAGGTTCACCCATTATCTCTCTCT
>NW_019946133.1:0-11295 GCF_002910315.2 Salvelinus sp. IW2-2015
AAAGAGAGAGATAAAACCTAATTGAAAATCGAGGAAAGAAGAATTTGCCTTCTCTGCCAAGCATGCACTTGCCCTCCCTATCATGGAGTTAAGCATTGGCTTGGTCTAAGGCATTGCCTGGAGTGAGTTTCCAACATTGGTAAATCCATAATGGGGAATGTGCACATGAAGAGAAGGGTGTAGATTAACGAAACTCCATTTAACTGTGTGATCAGTTTTGTGTTACCTGTCATCTCTCACCACACAGCGATGTTGTTTCTTTGTAATATTGAGGGTGTATTGAAAAACACCCCTCTGTTTTATGGACACAGGAAGTTATTGGATCCAAGCACTCCATCATAAAGCTTAGTGAAAGGTGAAAGGCTAAAGATGCCCATAATCAGCGGTGAAACTGTGTTTGCCCATGTTGTGAACTGTGTGAATCAGTAAACAAAAGCGTTACAGCAGTTATTGTGGATCTCAGAAACGACCGATTCGTCAGTGTGCTGGACTGAGCTGGGTCCTTCCTCAGCCTGACCAGGAGGGTCCTAAATTAGGGAAGGAAAAAGAGAGAATAATTACATAATTAAATCTAATCAATTAAAATCTAATTAGGATGACATACAGTTCTGGCTAGCCAAATGCTAAAGTAAGTATACCTCTACACTGTATTGAAGAGCATCCTGTTTGTGCTGTGACTTGATTGGGTCCTCCAACGTTTACCTTCTGGGTCAAAGGCCTTAGGCTGCCATCCATCCAGAAAAACAGGTGAGTATGGAGAGGACAGACTCAACAAGTTGGGAGCTGGGAGAGAAAGAGGTCAAAGGTCAGGACTTTATCTTGAGCCTTGTCAATGGATGGCAATGTGCATATGAACTACACACAAAACATACAGATGCAGTATCTTTAATTTGATCATACCTGTTTTTGCAGGAATTTTCCTGCACAGCAGGGAACTGCAAACATGTGGTGTATTCAAGGTCTAAAAAGGCTTCTAAGTTTGTATTTCCACTTTAAATGTCAGACTTGCACTAACGAAAAATGTATCAAACCTACAAAAAAATGTCCATTAACTTATAATCCACACAACAATTCACATTTCCTGTTGCTGCAGGGATTATTTTCCTGCTGTGTGAAACAGGCCTCAAATTAAGATACGGCATCTGTACATCAATATGCACAGATATCAATACTGCAGTACACACACACACACACACACACACACACACACACACACACACACACACAACACACACACACACACACACACACACACACACACACCAGTTTCCCCTGTAGTTCAGTTGGTAGAGCATGGTGCTTGTAACACCAGTATAGTGGGTTTGATTCCCGGGACCACTCATACGTAAGATGTATGCACYAATGACTGMWAGTCGGTTTAGATAAAAGCGTCTGCTAAATAGCATATATGATTATATTACCAGTGTAAGGTCCAGTTAAGCCCTAGGGAGGTCCAGAGCTCCTTCTCGTCGTCGGTCAGGTGCTTCTGCAGTAGAGACACAGCACCACTGGTCAGGGCTGGACTGACCACAGTCGCRCCCATCTCTGGCCCACCAGTAGTCTTCACCATCTGAGACCAGAGCGAGAGAGAGACATGAATTGATCTCAGACTTAACACTGATGCCTCCATCCCGATATCTGTCCGCCTGGGACGGACAGAAAGAGACAGACAGACAGAGACAGACAGACAGATAATTATACAGTATCACCACAGATAGGACAATGAACCAGATATTTCACCGGATGAATGTGAGCATCTGCTTGGCGTTTCCACTCACTACCAAATATGGTAGTGAGAGGAAGCCCATTGGSCGGCAGTGGGAGAAGATTTTGGCCGACATTCTGCTAATTTTYTCAGTGTCCTAATTCAGATAGCATTGCTGGTTAGGTATCCTGTGGCTGTGCTGATGAGGAGTGAACATCTAGCCTGGCCCCAGGTCTGTTGGTACTGCATTGTCAGCGACCAATGGAGTTGGCTATACAGAACACTCAGATCTGGGATCAGGCCAGTAAATACCTACCAAGACCAGTGGACTGATCTGGGACCAGGCTAGTAAGTGAATATATCTGCAGTGAATATATCTGGAACCAGGCTAGTAAATACATACCAGGCCCAGGGGAATAAAGACGTGATGCACCAGCTCCCCAGAAGACGGCTCTGTGATGGACGACTTCAGGCGGTCCTGAAAGCAAAAATAATCAATAATAATATATGCTATTTATCCAAAGAAAACTTACAGTCCTGCTGCATATATTTGATGTACGGGTGGTCCCGGGAATGGAAGCTGCCGCTGCATATATTTGATGTCAGGGTGGTCCCGGGAATGGAAGCCTGCCGCTGCCAGCACCATGCTGTACTAACTGAGCTACAGATAGTAAAACAGAGGAAAGTACAGAGATCCAATCTGTATTTTTTATTACATGATAGGACAGATGTAGGACATATTGGGAGACAGCAGAGGCAGACAGATGTAGGAACGATTGGGAGACAGGCAGAGGGTAGACAGATGTAGGAACATATTGGGAGACAGGCAGAGGGCAGACAGATGTAGGAACATATTGGGAGACAGGCAGAGGGCAGACAGATGTAGGAACATATTGGGAGATAGAGGGCAGACAGATGTAGGAACATATTGGGAGATAGACAGAGGCAGACAGATATAGGAACATATTGGGGAGACAGGCAGAGGGCAGACAGATGTAGGAACATATTGGAGATAGGCAGAGGGCAGACAGATGTAGGAACATATTGGGAGATAGACAGAGGGTAGACAGATGTAGGAACATATTGGGAGATAGACAGAGGGCAGACAGATGTAGGAACATATTGGGAGATAGACAGAGGGCAGACAGATGTAGGAACATATTGGGAGATAGAGAGAGGGAGACAGATGTAGGAACATATTGGGAGATAGACAGAGGGCAGACAGATGTAGGAACATATTGGGAGATAGGCAGAGGGCAGACAGATGTAGGAACATATGGGAGATAGACAGAGGGCAGACAGGTGTAGGAACAGATTGGAGATAGCCAGAGGGCAGACAGATGTAGGAACATATTGGGAGATAGACAGAGGGTAGACAGATGTAGGAACATATTGGGAGATAGACAGAGGGCAGACAGATGTAGGAACATATTGGGAGATAGACAGAGGGCAGACAGATGTAGAACATATTGGGAGATAGACAGAGGGTAGACAGATGTAGGAACATATTGGGAGATAGACAGAGGGCAGACAGATGTAGGAACATATTGGGAGATAGACAGAGGGCAGACAGATGTAGGAACATATTGGGAGATAGCCAGAGGGCCAGACAGTTGTAAGGATGCTGGAACCCCGTCCTCATGGGGACATGTGTTGTCCAGAGTCTAGAAGGTTACCACTACACCCCGGAGTACACTGAGGTGAGAAAATTAGAAAGAAATTAGCCTTACATACGAAAGATTGATTTTGTGTGACAGAGAGGAAAATAGTCAGAAACAAATGCCTCTGTTATTCCACTACATGGGTCACCAGCAGACAGAAGGAGTACTTGACTTTCTGAAAAATGTCAACAAACTCCTCCTTAGGTGGAGGGCAGGCTTTCAGGGTCAGCAAATCATCTGCACACAAAACACAAAACAATCAACTACGACGATGGGGATTCATCAATGAAATAACATGTAGAAATAGTACCCAGAATGCACAACTTTATTCATTTTCACTAGACCCTTCCTCCTGTTTCATCGCTTCTTGAGGTGCCACTGTACAGTTCCACTAGCCAATGCTACAGTAAGTATACCTCTACACTGTATTGAAGAGCATCCTGTTGGTGCTGTGACTGGATTGGGTCCTGAGATTATGATATGTGCCCATTGATTCTTGAAGAATATAACTTATATAATGCCTCATGAGCCATACCCGTCAGAACCCAAAATAAAATGTGTTTTGTTTACTCCAATGTTTGTAAACAATGCAATTGTAAACAAACACCGTATAGCCAAAAAAACATGGCTAAAGCTATTATTTTGGTCTCATTTTTGTTCTCATCTATTTTGTGGCGTTGAGTGTGGTTACATTTCTCCAGACCCATCCGACAGCTGTTTACCACCTTTAAATACTCTCTCTCTCTCTCTCTCTCTCTCTCTCTCTCTCTCTCTCTCTCTCTCTCTCTCTCTCTTCTCTCTCTCTCTCTCTCTTCTCTCTCTCTCTCTCTCTCTCTCTCACATCCTGCTTCCTTTCTTCTTGCTTTTTCTGCCTCTTCCTCTTCCTCTGGTTGAGGATGCTCTGAGCCTCACAGCAGCCTGCTGCAGGCGGCCCATGAAGCGCTCCACGTCATCAAAACAGTGGTTTAGGATCTTCCTGAAGGAGGAACACATCGCAGATAAAACCAGACACATCAATGCAGTGGTTTAGGATCTCTGAAGGAGGAACACATCCCAGATAAACCAGACACATCAATGCAGTGGTTTAGGATCTCCTGAAGGAGAAACACATCCCAGATAAACCAGACACATCAAAGCAGTGGTTTAGGATCTCTGAAGAGGAAAACATCCAGATAAACCAGACACATCAAATGCAGTGGTTTAGGATCTCCTGAAGGAGGAACACATCCAGATAAACAGACACATCAAAGCAGTGGTTTAGGATCTCCTGAAGGCGGAACCATCCCAGATAAACCAGGACACATCAATGCAGTGGTTTAGGATCTCCTGAAGGAGGGAAAACATCCCAGATAAACCAGACACATAAACACAGTGGTTAGGATGCTCCTTGAAGGAGGAAACCCATCCCAGATAACAGACACATGCAATGCAGTGTTCAGGATCTCCTGAAGGAGGAACACATCCCAGATAAACGTGGGGATCTCTAAGAACACATCCAAAAGCAGTGGTTAGGATCTCCTGAAGGAGGAACACATCCCAGATTAAACAGTGGTTTTAGGATCTCCTGAAGGAGGAACACATCCAGATAAACAGTGGTTTAGGATCCCTGAAGGAGGAACAATCCCAGATAAACAGTGGTTTTAGGAATCTCTGAAGGAGGAACACATCCCAGATAAACCAGACACATCAATGCAGTGGTCTGGTGAGAGCAGCCATGCACACACACACAAAGACACACAAAGACACACAAAGATACACAGACACACACACACGCACACACACCTGCACATGCACACACACGCACACACACACACACACACAAACACACACAGACACACACACGCACACACACAAAGACACACGCACACACATGTGCACACACACACATGAACACACAAATACAGATACATACCACCTCTCTCTCTGCATGTTCTCGAGATGTGTGTTTTGGCTCACTGCTGCTGGCCCCCTTCACTGACGAGAGATATAACATAGATGTCAGTTTAAACAACACACACACACACACACAGTGCACACACACACACATACAGTGCACACACACACACATACAGTGCACACACACACACACAGTGCACACAAACACACATACAGTGCACACACACACACACAGTGCACACACATACACACACACCTTTGAACTCCTTTGCGTAGCCATGGGAAGGAAGTTGACCATCATGGGGCATGACTCTAACACCTGATGGCTTCCTAGGACGTACTGGGGGTGGTGTCCCAGACATCTGAGGGGGAGAGAGAGAGAGAGAGAGACAGAGAGAGACAGAGAAGAGAGAGTGTAATGCTGATGCCATCAAGAGGTCTTCCTGGAGTTTTTGTTTTTTTGTTATATTCCTTAAGACGTCAGCATGCTTCAGTTCGTCTGGCGGCTAGCCCGAATGTGCTTGCATACTTCCTTAAACAATTATAGACTACCACCATGTGATTCAGAAGGTACAGTACAACCATAGACTACCACCATGTGATTCAGAAGTTACAGTACAACCATAGACTACCACCATGTGATTCAGAAGGTACAGTACAACCATAGACTACCACCATGTGGTTCAATCAAGTTCAATCAAGTTTATTTTATATAGCCCTTCGTACATCAGCTAATATCTCGAAGTGCTGTACAGAAACCCAGCCTAAAACCCCAAACAGCAAGCAATGCAGGTGTAGAAGCACGGTGGCTAGAAAAAACTCCCTAGAAATTACAGAGGAGGGATTGGAAATGTTATAAAATGGACCAGCTGGCAAAAGTTGGTGTAGAGGATCATCAGATAAACCTTGGTGAGGTATTGGGAGTCAACTTGCAGGTTCCCAGGATATGAAGTCTACCTGCACCGCCTGGCCAGCTGCTCAAATGATCACAGCCCTGGGGCCTCCATCGACCCATTTGCTTCCAGACCTCCAGGGATGTTGTTGTCTGGGTTGTGAGCATAAAGGAGGTTATGTTCCTGCTGTAAGTTAACGGACAATAAAAAACATTCTCATTATCATGTATTAAAGGTACAAACGCACAAGGAAAGACTTGCGTGCTCCAGTTTTCCTTTTCCTCAAAAGGTGGATATTTATTCAATTTGAACTAGACAGGAAAGATCTCCACAGGACACCTCAGGGCCATGTCCATACGTACACACAACTTCTAGTATTGAAGAATTGTACTCAAGTCAAAATATCATTTTTGAAAAATGTGGGTGTTTATACACGCTAGGCATTTAATTATAACAACGGTAATAAGAAACAGGAAAACATATTTAAACAGATTGGTTTTTTGCCATTGGAGATTGCATAGCAGGCGTTATTTACATTTCTGAGATTCAGATCAGATGCAGCCCTTAGCACCAGGCAACAAAACTAAGAGAACTGTGTACACAAGACAGACAGACAGACAGACAGGACAGACAGAAGAGAGAGAGAGAGGAGAGACGAGAGAGAGAGAGAGATGAGAGCAGAGAGAGAGAGAGAGAGAGAGGACAGAAGAGACAGAGAGAAGAGAAAGAGAGAAACCAAGTGAAATTTGTGGAGAGAGGAAGGCTAGACTTGTTTTTCTCGTTGTTGCATATCTCCAGAAGGAGGGACAGACGGTGTAAACAGACGCAGGATGTGACAGTAGGACCAGGACAAGGCTGTTGGACCTGGCTGGAGGAATACACGCAGACACACCCAGAAGGTACTTGACAATTTCTATATGGATTATACCTGTATTATACCCTGTGTGTGTTTGTTGTGTTGTGTGTGTGTGGTGTGTGTGTGTGTGTGTGTGTGCTGTGTGTGTCGTGTGTGTGTGTGTGTGTGTTGTGTGTGTGTGTGTTGCGTTGGTCTCTTGCGTCTGTCTGTCTCTCTGCGGTTCCTGCTTGCTCTTGTGCTGTTGCGTTGTTGCTGTGCGTCTGCGTCTGTGCTGTTCCGTGTTCGTGCTGTTTCTGTGTGTCCGTCATGACCGATCGATGATTTAGCACCTTATATAATTATACAGCTCTCAGTCACTTAGCTCAATGATGGGTCGCATCATTATCTGTGTATCAGGTCTTCGTCTGCCTTGCGGTCCTCGTAGTCAATGGTGAGGAGGAGCCAGTGGCATTAGGATAGCGTTGTGAGTGGTGAGCTTAGACAGTGAACTGTCACGTCTATATGTGTCAGTTGTTGTTGAAATCAGTGTAGTATAGAGCAGTGTGGAAGTGAGAGAGGAGAGAACACAATCGGCGAAGAATAAAGAACCCAAGAAGAGAGAGAGTCCAAATGTGACAATGTTATGTAGAAGGAGATCTCTTACGCTTCAACCAGATGGATGGATATAACTTCTACCTCAGTCCATAAGAGGCGAGGACGACCTAAATGTGCGTTACTGACATGGTTTTTGGTTGTGTCTGTTCTATTAATGAAGACTCAGTGCTAAGACACGGAAGTGAGGGAGATTCACTTTCCATACAATTTAGTCAGGACAACTTAATATTCATCAACGCAAATCCTACCCAAGGGAGGAAGGCAGTAGAAATCACTATCGGGCGCCAATCTTTTGCGTATATGAGAGTAAGTGACGATAGTGAGTTATAAGTCAATACATGTTAAAAGGAGACAGGTAATCTATGACAGTGCACTGTTAGTAGGCAGACTGTCTGATCAGTAATTGTTATGAGAACATATTGATGGACACATGGTTTTCTTAAAATACATTTTATTCAAATCAGCCTTATGGAGTTTCGATATAGAGAATGTCTCGAATAATCAGGAAAAAAACCTGCGTATAGTTCAAGAAGAATTCTATGTTTTGGTCTTATAGATGTCAATTGCACTGAATCTGTTCGAGTGACCCAGCACACAACACATCTACACACGTCGGAGACGCACACAACACACATCAACACACACTACAGACACACACACACACACACCACACACGCGACATCACACACTACACACAACGAGCGACACACATCCATAGCAAGCAGGCACACGAGCAGCACACACCAACCAACTACCAACGAAGACACACCACAGACACCACACTACAACAACATGCCACAAGACTATCAGGTCTCACACGACATCACATCTAGCGACGAGCGACACACCACCAGAATACACAACCCCACCAGAACTACACAGCAATGACGGTATAGACTTACTGCCTGATGTCTGCGCTGTCAGAACTGACGGGAAATATGTGGGTTATGACAAGATTGACACCACACCCTCTGGCCTCTTCGCTGTTTGTGAGTTGTATGTTGTATTTTTTACCAGTGACAGGGTATACAGGGAGATCTCCAATCTTGCCGCGTTTTCAGTCCATAAATGGACATGGTCTTTCAATGACGGACCACAATGAGTTTATAATGGAAGTGTATTACTTGCTGGGCTGGAACCAAAACCACACTTTCCCAGCAGCTCTCCAGGACGGTGGAGTAGACACCAGATTTTGATTTCACACAGCATGTTGTGTATCAAAGCTAGATAGTATAGGTGGCGACAGAGGTCTAAGGACACTGCATCTGTCAGCAGTCTGCGTTCACTACAGACCCATGGTGTCGATCCCGGGAGTGTGATCGATAACTAGCCGTGAGTCGGGATCCATGTAGGGCGGGCGCACAATTTGGCCAAGCGGTCGTACTGGGTTAGGCGAGGTTTGGCCAGGTAGGCCGTATTGTAAAATAAGATGTTGTCTAAACTGATCTTCCGCCTAGTGAGAAAGTTAAATAGAATATGAAAACACCTCAGCGTATTTAAAAGCAGTCCTGGTGATTTATATTGTCAAGGGTGTACTGTAACTGAATGTGCGAAGAGTTTACAGACATAGGAGTGAGGAAAAGTGAGAAATGAAACCTATTTCCCTATTACCAAGAGAGAACCGCTACCCAATCTCATGTGTCCATTCTTACTCGCCGTTGTGCCCCATTCGAAGCAAGGACTTCATCCCACAAGGCACGTTTTTGTAAGTTAACTTTTGATCCTGATGCAATATTGTACCTACTCTCCATGCAATAATATTCGTGTGAATGTGCCAATGCGTCTATGTTGATGTGCGTGCTGTAAGAGTTGTTTGTCATAAGACGCCCTGTATTCCTCTTCGTGAACTTATTCACCTTTTGATTCTTGACGGGGCAGTTACTTTCTGGCCCCTGCTGTGAGACTGACGAGGCAGTTACTCTGCTGCCCTGATTGGTGCAAGATCGACGGGGCAGTTACTCGTCGCTGCCCCCTGTTGGGGATTCTGACGGGCAGTAATACATCTGTCTGGCCACCTGTTAAGTGAGATTGACGGGAGCAGTTAACTCTTCTGGCCCTGTGACGTGAGATCTGACGAGGCAGTCTACCGGATTGCCTTGCCCCCCTGAATTCGTGTAGTCTAGAGTGCCTGCCGACAGTTGACTCTGGCTGCCCCCTGTTTGAGATCTGGGACGGGAGGAACGTTACTGGCTTGGCTGCGCCACCTAGTTATGTGAGATTGCGTGACGGGGTTAGATTAGCATCTGCATTGCCCCCCTGGTTGGTAGAGAGATCGTAGACACGGAAGACAGATTGACTCTTCTAGGCCCCTCGTATAAGTGAGAGGTCTGAGGCTGGAGCAGGTGGGTTACATCGTGGCCCCCTGTTAGTTAGAGAGATCTGACGGGGGCAGGTTATCTGCGGCGCCGCCTAGTAGTAGGAAAGTCCTGAGGCGATAGGTGACGTTGCTGCCGCCCGGGTGTTGGTGAAGATTTGACGGCAGTTACTCTGCTGTCCCCACGCGTCCCCGGGCGTTCACCCGGCCGGCTACACAACGCCATACCCCTCTCCCTTATGTCTGGTGACCGATATATATCGTGAGCATTACAGAGACGATGTTACTCTAGCTGCCTCTCGACTTAGCTTGTGAGAGTTCTGACGAGGCAGTTTATCATCTCGACTCCCACTTCCGTTTTAGGAGAGTACCTCGTAGAAGCGGGCATTACTCTTAGGCTCCCACCTGTGTAGCATTGCGTGCAGATACTGACAGAGGGGCAGTTACTCTGCATTCGTCCCCCGCCTTAAGTGAGATCTAGACGGGCCCGAGCATGTTTGACTCTGTGCCGTTCCCTATGTGAGATACTCTGACAGGGACAGGTTATCATCTGCATTACCTTCCCAGAGTGAAGTGATGATATTGATCTTGGTCAGATACACTGCTGAGCCCTCCCTCCCGAAGTCAGTCGTAGAAATCTGACTAATCTGGCCAGAATGAAGGTGGCCCAATTCAAGCCTTGGAAGGGAATCTCAGCCTAACCGCAACTCCAAAAGCAGCTTAGATGACCTCATGTACCGTCTGGCTGTGCATTAGCCACATGTGGTACTAGTCTATGGTTGTACTGTCTTCTGAATCACATGTGGTAGTCTACGGTTCGTACTAGCTACCTTCTGAACCGACGATGGCTTAGAGTAGAGAATAAAGCTCCGCACATGGTTGATGAAGGCCCACAATGATCTTCTCTACAATCCACAGGAAGAAACCTAACGGATAGGAACCAGGGTTGCGTATGTTCTATGGTTGACATGTCTTTCTGAGGTGGAGATCACATGGGCGTGGCCCTAGAGTGCCTCTTCTTCTGCTGCTGCCGGGTGGAGATTTATAATGGCTATGGAATTCACTGTCTTCTGTTTATTTCCTATTATTATTTAGAACTCCGGCACTCGACTATGTCCATATTTGTTCAAAATGTTCATAAATGACAAGCATGGTCTAAATGAACCAATTTTGAATACATACTCTTGGCCAGAATAAACAAGAAGACAGTACATAGTACCTCCAATTGTTTAGAACCTACCACTATAAAAATCTCCACCCTGAATTGAGACGCACAGCCTAGATACGAGAGACCGTAGACCTAACCCCTGTCCTGCGATTAGCGCTAACCAGGGTTACCTCTCTAGGTTTCTTCCTATAAGCGCTTTTGGCGCTTC
>NW_019946133.1:12625-17002 GCF_002910315.2 Salvelinus sp. IW2-2015
CAAGGACGAGACTCATCCCAATCAACGCTCAGGTCTGCCTCAAGGACGAGACTCATCCCAATCAACGCTCAGGTCTGCCTCAAGCACGAGACTCATCCCAATCAACGCTCAGGTCTGCCTCAAGCACGAGACTCATCCCAATCAATGCTCAGGTCTGCCTCAAGGACGAGACTCATCCCAATCAACGCCAACCTGCTAATTTTGACCCTTGTGGGTGTGTTTTGGGACACCCTCCCTTGATATGGATCTCACCTAACAGCCCCTCCAGCTCCCTGACACGACGCACCGCCGCAACACATCCAGCAGACTCCTCCTCCAACCTGACAGTGAGAGAGATTTAGGGAATGAGAAATAATAGCAATTTATGTGTGTAGATATGCCTAATAATGGTTAAGATTGTCAACGTACAGTCTCTCTCAACTCTTTAACTCTTTGTCAAGTGTGTTTATATGTTCCTGCATAATAAAGCTACTGATTTGAAGATAGTTTATCACTGATGATCTGGGATTGATTACCTGGCCTGTGTGGCCAGTAGCTCCTCCTCCTTGGCGGCGAGCTGTGCTCTGAGCTCGTCTATCTGGGCCTGCAGGTCGGCCAGCTGCTCCTGAAGATCAGCCAGCTCTGTCTCCAGCTTCCTCTTGGCCTTCTCCACATCCTGCCTGCCCTTCTCCTCCTTCTTCATACGCACTGAGGAAGAGGGAGGAGGAAGAGGGAGAGGAGGAGGAAGAGGGAAAGGAGTCGTCATCATCATCTATAGCAGAGGTAGACTGATGCCTTCTTGGAGAGTGTGTAAGCTGTGTTCAGCTTTACCCCAGTCCTAACACACCAGATTCAACCAATGAAGGTCTAGATGAAAGACCCTAATTCACTGATTACTGACTGACTGACTGATTGATGCCAGGGGTCAGGGGTTAGAGGTCAGGGGTGAGTAACTCACCCTCCAGGTCTGAGATCATAGACTCGTGTTTGTTCTTCAGCTTGGCCAGGTTCTTAGACTTCTCCTCTTCCTCAGCCAGGTTAGAGCTGGAGTCTGCTATTCTCTCCTCCAAGAGTTTACGCTCCTGAAGAACAACGGATAAAAGAGAGGAAGGTCAGGGTTCAGAGGTGAGGGGTCAGGGACTGTGCTATTCTCTCCTACAACAGTTTACGCTCTACAGATAAAAGAGAGGAAGGTCAGGGTTCAGAGGTGAGGGGTCAGGGGTCAGGGACTGTACTACTCTCTCCCCCAACAGCTTAGGCTCCTGAAGAACAACACACAGCAGGGAGAAAGGTTAATCAGAGGTCAGAGGTGAGGGGTCAGGGACTGAGTGCTACATGCTCCTTCACAGCTCACGTTGCTGAGGAACAGGAGAGCAGGGAGGAAGATCGGTGGGTGGATGGGTGGGTGGGTGGATGGATGGATGGGTGGGTAGATGGGTGGGTGGGTGGTGTTTATTGAGACAGGGGGTGGAGAACAATATACCTTGAGTAGTTTGTTATTCTGGTCCTCCATGATGACAACGTCCTCCTCCAGTTTCTTGACCTTCCCCTCAACAGTCACCTTCTCCAGCTGCAGCTTCTGACGAGAGTCCTCTTCCTCTGACAGGTGGGCCTCCATGGCCTAATACACAGAGAGAAGAAAGGGATGCAGAGAGAAAGAGGAAAGAGAGAGAGAGGGACAGGGAGGCGCGATAAATAGGATAAGAGTTTGTGTGTTTTCTGTTCCCAAAAATAATGTTTTAATAAAGCTTAGGTGATACAATCACAATGTTTCAACCCACATGGTCTTTGTCACTCCACCTGACCCACAACAGGGACTCCAACTGACCCACAACAGGGACCTCCAATGACCCACACAGGACTCCACCTGACCACAACAGGACTCCAACTGACCCACAACAGGGACTGCCAAACTGACCACAACAGGGACTCCACTGGACGCCATCAACAGGACCTTCACCCTGACGCCACCAACCAGGGCCTCCACCTGACCCACAACAGGACGAAGAGCCACACGGATCCCTGACCCACAAACAAAGGACCTCCTACTAGACCCACAAAACACGGCCTCCACCTGACGCCACACAGGGGCACCTGACCCACACAGGCTGTCACCTGAGGCCCATCAGACTACGGACACCTCCACCTTGACCCCAACGGGCCATGACCTACACAGCGACATACCCCTGCCTACAGCCACCTGACCCACAACAGGACCGCCAGCCTGACCGCACAACAGGGCTCGTACGCTCACATACTAAGGCCATGCTGACCCACGAATCAGGCCCCCGCTGACCACAGCAACAGGACGGCTCCACGTGACCTCACAACAGGCGCACCTGACCCCACATAGACTAGGGCTTCACGTGGACCGACAACATGGACCTTCTACCGGACCCAAACAGGACGCTTCCACCTGAACCCGCATCAAACAGAACCTCACAATCGCTGAACCCACAACACGGCACTCACGCTGTGACCCACAACAAGGGGCCTTCCACACGTGACCCACAACAGGGCCACGCTTGACCCACAACTAAGGACCTCCACCTACCACAACAAGACCTTGCCAGGTCCCCTGGGCCATCAACAGGGCCCTCTCTACCTGACCGCACAAACAGCACCTACCGCTCACCTGACCCAGCGAGAACAGGACGCCCCTTCCCTCTGACGCGCACAACAAAGGGAGGCCCGGATCCCTCTCACCTGACCCACACAAGGCACACGTCCCGCACCTAACGCGCCTCACTTTCCTTGTTCCTCAAGACCCCACAGAGTCCTCGCGAGCAAGGCCTTCCCTTCCCCTTGACCCTCCTCCCTCTCCCGCATCCAAACCATCGGCACCCTGCGCACTGTACCCACCTAAACCGGGTTACTTCTATCGCCCTACAACAGGCCACCTCCCTTCCCCTCCCGACCCACAACAGGACGCTGCCCCTCACTCGCCCTCGCCTACCCAATGACACAACAAGCGCCTCCTTAACCTGAGACCGGACAAACAGGGACCTCCTCACCTGACCGCAGAAACAGGACCTCCCTTCCCCTGACCGGCACAACAGGACCTCCTTCACCTGACCCACAAACAAGGGTCCTTCACCTAACGCATCCAATGCAAGCCTCTTGCCCACCATGACCAAAAGCACAGTCTCACCTGATCACTACACAACAAGGACCTCCTTCCCCTGACGCCACAACAAGTGCCCTCTTCCAACTCTTCGAGCCCACAATCAGGGCCTTGTGCACAACCACAACAGGAGCCTTGCTTACTGCTCCTACAGACCCTGACCTACACATGGACCGCCCCAAGGTCACCTGACAGGTGACCCACAACCCAGGGCCTCTCACCTGACCCACAGGATTACCAAGGGCTTCACTGACCAAAGCCATTGATCACAATCTACGAGCCTCCACAACCTAGACGCCACGAACAACGGGGCCATGATACAAGGTGTCCCAAGCCCGGCCTTCACGGCCCCCGGCTCACTCTGACGCACAACAGTGAGCCTCCACCTGACCCAGAGCAAGCAGGGCCATGATGAAACACACAAGCAAGGGCCTAGCTTAAACAATTCTGACCCTACAACGAGGACCATATGGACGCCACAACAGGGGCCTGTCTCACTGACCCACACAGGGCCATTATATGATCCCAAACCTACGCGGACCCTCCAACCTCTGTACCCACACCAACAGGGTCCATATTGACTCCACAACAGGGCGCTTCACCACTCGACCCACAACTTAGGCCTTCACCTGTACCCACCTCCCACAGGGCCTTCATACCCTGTATCCCACACAGCGGCCTTATGAATCCCACACAGGGCTCCCCCTGACCCACACAAGGGTCCATATGATCCACAAAGCACGGGCCTTCACCTTGATCCACAACAGGGCCTTCACCTGAATCCACACAGGGCCATATGATCCAACCAGGGCCTTCACGTTGATCCACAAACACGGCTGTCACTCTGCACTCCAAACAGGGCCTTCACCTGACCCACAACAGGGCCTTACATCTCTACCAGTCTATGGATAAGGGCATCGAGTGCAAGTCAATCCACCATCCACTAACTTCAGCATCTTTTCCAACCAAAAACCAAAGGAGAAGTCAATGTAGTCCCGGTAATTCGAAGTTATTAGCATTTCATGCCAAAGTGTTCTGAAAGGGATTGAGTCGGTTTGACGTTACTTGAAATTTATTTAGTCCATTTTTGACTCATCACTGATATATCCATAGTTGAAAAGGTCCTCGCTGGGTAGCATTTTGGATCTGCCCACCTGTAGTTGCTGCTGCATGTCCCTTCCTCTCCTGCTGCAGCTGTGTGGCTCTCTCCTCCTCCTCCTCCAGCCGCGACTCCATCTCATGGAGCACCTCCTCCAGCTCCTTGCTTCTTGACC
>NW_019946133.1:18486-40280 GCF_002910315.2 Salvelinus sp. IW2-2015
CTGGAGAGAAGTCATGGACACTTATCGTGACACCGTATTTCGTGACACCTTTATTCGTGGACACCGTTATCGTGACACCGTTATCGTGAACCGTTGACGTGACACCTTTATCGTGACACCTTTATCTGACACCTTTACCGTGAACCTTTCCGTGACACCTTTAATCGTAACACCTTTCAGAACAAAGGTCCATTTAGAATACTTCTTACTTATCCAGAACTAAGGTAGAAAACATTTGTCCTATTTTAGTTCATTGCTCAACTTTAGGTTGCTAAAAGTGAGGTTCAAATGTGCCAAAAGTTTTTAGACTCAGTGAACTGTTTCAGTTAGATCACTCGACGTTTCAGTAGTATCAATTCAAGACGTTTCAGTAAGATTCAACTCGACGTTTCAGTTAGATCAAACTCAGACGTTTCAGTATAGATCAACTCAGACGTTTCAGTTAGATCAAACTCGACGTCAGTTAGATCAACTCAGACGTTTCAGTTAGATCAACTCAGACGTTTTCAGTTAGCATCAACTCAGAGGTTTCAGTCAGATCAATCAGAGGTTTCAGTCAGATCAACTCAGAGGTTTCAGTCAGATCAACTCAGGACTGTTTCAGTAGATTCCAAACTCAGCTGTTTCAGTTAGTCAACTCGGACTGTTTCAGTTAGATCCAACTCAGGACTTGTTTCAGTTGATCAACTCAACGTTTCAGTTAGATCAAGCTCAGACGTTTCATTAAAATCAACTCAGACGTTTCAGTAAGATCAACTCAGACGTTTCGTAGATCAAACGGCAGACGTTTCATAGTCAACTCAGCGTTTCAGTAAGATCAACTCGACGTTTTTCAGTAAGATGAACTCAGACGTTTCAGTAAGATCAACTCAGACGTTTCAGTACAATAGGATGTTTCATAGATCAATCAGACTGTTTTCAGTTAATGCAACATCAACTGTTTAAAGATTAGATCAACTCCAGACTGTTTAGTTAGATCAACTCAGACGTTTCGATTCAGAATCAACTCGACGTTTCAGTCAGATTCAACTCAGACGTTTTCAGTTCAGATCAACTCAGACGTTTCAGTATAGATCAACTCAGATGTTTCAGTTAGATCAACATCAGACGTTTCAGTTAGATCAACTCAGACTGATTTCAGTTAGATCAACTCAGACGTTCAGTAAGATGAAATTCACCATTAGTTGACAAGCCTGTTTCCCGTCCATGAACCCTTTTGGAATCAGTTGGCTTTGCTAGGATCTTCATAGCTACAAGAGAAGAAGATGGGAAGAGGAGGAAGAAAGAGAGGAAGACAGGACGGGGAAGAGAAGCATGTTGTTATGTGTTAACTAATACAGACAATAATGTGGTTCCTTAACAGTTGGTTTATAGACGTTCCTCACCGTTGTCGGAACTCTTCGGAACACGATGCGGTTGGGAGAGCCCTGTCTTGCAGAATACGGATCCCATTCCAGTAACCCCGTTACACCTCAACTGTTCCAGAACCCAGGTTAGCATCCAGCTTTCCCTGCCTACACCACACAGCAGGAAAGAATGAGGGAGAGAGAGATCAGAGGTGACTCAGAGAGAGGAGATGAATTGCATTGAAACAAGAAAATAGCTGTAGGTGGTTTTGAGGGCGAGGGGAGCATGATAGTTTGTCCTACCCTCTTTCTCGTGGTAGGGATGATTACAGCGTATGAAGTTTGGGCTGTGTGTGTCTCAGCGTGGTCATCAGGTTTGCCCAGGGCTCCTTGTAGAAGCTGGCCCACTGTCCTGAACATGCCCTTCTTAAGACTTGGTGGCGCTGAGGCCGAGCTCTCCGACATCTTAGATGGTTCTCCAGACCCACCACACCGGTCCACTGGAAACGAGAACAAAGGATTATCAGGAATCTCGGCGAGAAAGGCTAGGGGGGGGGGTGAGACGGGAGGAGAAGAGGAGAGATGAAAGAAGAGAGAAGGAGGGAGTAAGAACACAGGTGAAGACAAGAAGGAGGATGATACTGGAAGTAGATACTCTGAAAACTTGAAGTAACAGTAAGATGAGTGATAGCACATTCTACGATGGATCGAAGTGAATGGGGTATAGACAACAACATTTTTCATGAGTACAGTGAAAAGGTTGACATCTATATGGGAGTACAGTTAGAATCGATCATATGGGCATAGGACAACACATTTCTGACTGATGGGAGTACAGTATATGAATGGGTAGTAGACACACATTTCTTACTGATGGGAGTACAGGTAAGTGAATCGGGTAGTAGACAACACATTTCTACTGATGGGAGTACAGTAAAGTGAATGGGCAGTGACAACACATTTTCTAACTGATGGGAGGTACAGTTAAAGTGAATGGGCAGTTAGACAACACATTTCTACTGATGGAGTGGACAGTGAAGTGAATGTGGATAGTTAGACAACACATTTCTACTGAATGGGAGTATACAGTAACTGAATTGGTAGTAGACCAAACACATTTCTACTGATGGAGTACAGTTAACAGGATAAGGCAGTTAGACAACACATTTCTACTGATGGGAGTTACAAGTACAGTGAAGGTAGTAGACAACACATGTCTACTGGATGGAGTACAGTACAGTGAATGGGTAGTAGACACACATTTCTATGAGGAGTACGAAGTAAGTGAATGGCGTAGACAACACATTTCTACGATGGAGTACAGTAAGTGACATGGCAGTAGACAACAACATTTCTACTGATGGGAGTTACCAGTTAAGGAATGGGCAGTAGACAACACATTTCTACTGATGGGAGTACAGTAAAGGGATCATGGGGCAGTAGACACACATCTCTACTGATGGAGTACAGTTACAGTAGAATGGGCAGTAGACAACACATTTCTAATGATGGCGAGTACAGTTAAAGGGAATGGCACGTAGACTAACACATTTCTACTGGATGGAGTACAATAAAGTGAATGGCAGTAGACAACACATTTCACTTGATGGGTAGATACAGTACATGAGATGGCAGTAGACAAACATTTCTACTGATGGGAGTACAGTAACAGTGAATGGTAGTAGACAAACAACTATTCTAATGATTGGGATACCAGTACAGTGAATATGGCAGTAGACATACATCATTTCTACTGATGAGTACCAGTACAGTGAATGGGCAGTAGACAACAAATTTCTACTGATGGGAGAACAGTGACAGTGAATGGCAGTAGACACAGCATTTCTACTGATAGGGAGTACAGTACAGTGATGGTAGTAGTACAACACATTTCTACGACTGGGAGTACAGTAAAGGAATGAGGCAGTAGACAACAACTTTCTACTGATGGGAGTACAGTACAGTTGTAATGGGTACGGTGTTGCCTCCTAAATAGCACCCTATTCCTGATATACTATAGGCACTTACTTTTGACCAGAGTAGCATGGGGCCCTGATCTTAACGTAGTGCACCATTTTAGGGAACCAGGGTGGCATTTGGGGTACGCCTCCTGTGGCTCACCATCCTTCCAGAGGTCCTGTATGAAGAGGGTTGGATGAGTTGTTTGAGGAAGAACCCGTCACGTTGGTCATTCAGAGCGGTCATGTTCTTGGTCAGCCAATTGGCCCCGTTTGTAGTCACCTATATAACACAACCACTAACACAACCCTAAACATAACCACAACACAACACAACCACGAACACAACCACAAACAAAACCATAACTCACAACACAACCCATAACCACAACCAACCACAACCACAAAACACAACCATAACACAACCACAACATAACCTAACATAACCACAACCACATAACACATAACCAACACCATAACACAACCATAAACAACATAACACACCACAACACAACCACAAACCACAACCAACCACCACACACCCACAATCACAACCACAACACAACCACACACACACCCACATAACCATAACAACAACCAACACAATCACAAACACAACCGACAACACAACCACAACACAACCATAACACAACCACAATACACCACCAATACACCACAACATAACCATACATAACCACTTCAACTAAACCATTAACTAAAACGCATAACATAACCACAAACCATAACACAACCATATAACTACCTAACATTACCATAACAATACCATAACGATAACCATAACACAACCACACACACAACCAACACAACGCATACCACACCAACCCCACAACACAACACAACATGTGTGCGGGGCACGAGTCAGTGGGCCCCGTTGTAGTCCACCTATAACACAAACCACAATACAACCACAACACAACCATAACACAACCATAACACAACCATACACACGATGTTGTGAGGGGCCAGTTTCAGCATGGCCCCGTTGTAGTCCACCTATAACACAACCACCAATACAACCACAACACAACCACAACCATGTTTCTTAGCTCAGCCAGTTGGCCCCATTGTAGATCCACTATAACACAACCACAAACACAGACCACAAACACAACCCACAACACAACACAACCACGAACACAACACCAACACAACCGACAAATACAGCATATTACATTTTACATTTAAGTCATTTAGCTGTGACGCTCTATCCCAGAGCGACTTACAATTTGGAAAGTTCATACATATTCAATCCTGGTCCCCCCGCTGGGGAATGAACCCACAACCCTGGACGTTGCAAGCGCCATGCTCTACCACTTGAGCCACACGCGGACCCACAACCACAACCACAACACAAACACAACCATCGTCTCTCAGCCAGTTTCGGCCCGTTTGTAGTCACCTATAACACAACCACAATACAACCATACACACAACACAACACAACCACAACACAACCAGTTCTCTGTCAGCCAGTGGCCCGTTGTAGCTCCACCTTAACACAACCACACATAACCATAAACACACCACACACATAACCACAACACACCATTAACCAACCACAACATAACCATAACACAACCACAAAATAAACCACGAAACCACACACAACCTAACACAACCACAACCACAACACATCACAACAATGTTGTGGGGCCCAGTCAGCTTGGCCCATTGTAGTCCCTATAACACAATCCATAACACAACCACACAAACCACAACCACAACCCACGTTCTCCGTCAGTTCAGCTGGCCCCGTTGTAGTCACACTAAATAACACAACCTATAAACACAACCATAACACAAGCCACAAAACAACCACAACCACAAACCACTACACACCATGTTTCCGTCATCAGCTGGCCCCGATTGTAGTCCACCTATAAACACAACCACAACACAACCATAAACAACAACCACAACACAACCATCGTTCTGTAGTCAGCCAGTTGGCCCCATGTAGTCCACCTATAACCAACATAACACAACCATTAACACAACCACAACACAACCACAAACCACAACACAACATGTTCCGTCAGTCCAGCTGGCGTGCCTATACCACAACCAACACTATTTCAGCCGTGGCCTTGTAGAGTCTATCATTATTCATTCATACGTAGATCTCCCACATCGGTGGTAACGCATATAAACTCTAAGTAAATAATTATTCAACTGACAAGCTTTCCACTACGCCCATGATGGATTATATATCTCTTGAATTTGCATGCACGCGCTCAGACAGAATAGTATAGATGTCTAAACACTCCCGTCCCTAGGAAAGTTCATAGACCGGAACTCTTCGACAGAATGTTTAATCCCTACCGGGCGTGTAGAACTATTCAATCGAAATAGTATTCATCTCACCATCCCCTGATTCGACTTTCCTAGATATATATCTCATGCGCTGGGCGTAGAGAGTGAACGAATCTATTCAGACAGAAAATATATAATCTACATCTCACCGGCTTGGCGGTGGTAGTGAGAACTCTTCAGATACAGAAATAATATAATTAATTCTCTTCTCACCTGTCCAGGTTTGCCCGTCGCTTAAGTGGAGAAGCTCTTCCATGGGACAGAATATATATCATGCAATCTCGACTCACCCTGTTGCTAGGTTCGTGTGGAGTCTTTCAACAGATTAGTAAGATCTCATCCCTGCCGGCGTAGTGAAAGCTTGCGAAAGAATCACCCCGGCCGTAGTGTGAGAACTTCTTCAGACAGAAATAGTACTAATCTACTCACCCTCGCCGGGTTCGTGAAGAAACGCTTCGACGATAGTATAATCTACTACCCTCCGCGTTGAGTTTAGACAGAAAATATATAATCTCATCTCACCCTGCGGGATGAGAAACTCTAGACAATAAGAACCCCTCGCGTAGTAGCTTGAGAAATAAATTCACTCACTGCTGCTAGACGACTTCAGACAGGAATATATAATTCTCATCTCAACCCTGCCGGCGTTAGTGAGAGAAACTTTTCAGACAGAATATATTTAACTCTCACTCACCCTGCCAGCGTGTGTGAAACACTCTTTCAGACAGAAATATTATAATCTAAATCCACCCTGCCGGCGTAGTGGAGAACTCTTCAGACAGAAATATATAACTGCATCTCCACCCTTGCCGCGTAGTGGGAGAACTCTTCAGACAGAAATATATAATTCTCATCTCACGCCTGCCGGCGTAGGGAGAACTCTTCAGACAGAAATAATATAAATCTAATCTCACCTGCTGGCGTAGTGGAGAACTCTTCAGACAGAAATATATAATCTAATCGTCACCCTGCCGGCTTAGTGGGAAACTCTTAGACAGAAAGGATATTAATCTCATCACCCTTGCTGGCGTAGTGAAACTCTTCAAGACAGAAATATATTAATCTCATCTCACCCTGCTGGCGTGAGTGGAAGAACTCTTCAGACAGAAAATATATAATTCTCATCTCACCCTTGCCGGCCTAGTGGAGAAAGAACTCTTCAGACAGAAGTATATATATCTAATCTCACCCCTGCTGTCGTAGTGGAGAAATCTTCGACAGAAATATATAATCTAATCTCACCCTGCCGGCGTGGTGTGAGAACTCTTCAGGACAGAAATTATATAGCTAATCTCCACCCTGCTGGCGTAGTGGAGAACTCTTCAGACAGAAATATTATAATCTCATCTCACCCTTGCCGGCGTAGTGGAGAACTCTTCAGACAGAAATATTATAATCTCATGCTCACCCTTGCCGGCGTAGTGGAGAACTCTTCAGACAGAAATATATAATCTAATCTCACCTTGCCTGCCGTAGTGGAGAACTCTTTCAGACAGAAATATATAATCTCATCTCACCCTGCTGCGCGTAGTGGAGAACTCTTCAGACGAAATATATAATATCTCATCTCACCCCTGCCGCTGCGTAGTGGAGAACTCTTTCAGACAGAAATATAATCAATCTCACCCTGCCGCGTAGTTGGAGAAGCTCTTCAGACAGAAAATATATACTCACTCACCCTGCTGGCGTGATGGGAAGAACTTCTTTCAGACAGAAATATTATAATCTTCATCTCACACCTGCCGGCGTAGTTGGAAACTCTTCAGACAGAAAATACTTATCTAATCTCACCTGCCCGGCAGTGTGAAATCTTTCAGACAGAAATATATCATTCATTCTCACCCTGCCGGCGTTAATGGAAGAACTCTTCAGCAGAAATATATAATCTCATCTCACCCTGCCGGGGCTAGGGAGAACTCTTTCAGACGAAATATATAATCTCATCCTTCACCCTGCCGGCGTAGTGGAGAACTCTTCCAGACAATAATATATATAATCTCATCTCACCCTCCCGGCGTAGTGGAGGAAAACTCTTCAGACATAAATATATATTCAATCTCACCCTGCCGGCGCGTAGTGGAGAACTCTTCAGACCAGAAATATATAATCTCATCTCACCCTGCCGGCGTAGTGGAGGAACTCTCAGACAGAAATATATAATCTAATCTCACCCTGCTGCGTAGTGGAGAACTCTTCAGACAGAAATATATAATCTAATTCGCACCCGCCGGGCGTTAAGTGGAGGAACTCTTCAGGACAGAATAGTATAATCTATGCTTCACCCTGCTGGGCGTAGTGGAGAACTCTTCAGACAGAAAATATATAATTCTCATCACCCTGCCGGCGTATAGTGTGGAGAACTCTTTCAGACAGAAATATATCATCTAATCTCACCCTGCCGGCTAGTGGAGAACTCTTCAGACAGAAATATATAATCTAATCTCACCCTCCCGGCCTAGTGGAGAACTCTTCAGACAGAAATATATATCTAATCTCACCTGCCGGCGTAGTGGAGAACTCTTCAGACAGAAATATATAATCTCATCTCACCCTGCCGGCGTAGTGGAGAACTCTTCAGACAGAATATATAATCTCACTCACCTGCTGGCGTAGTGGAGAACTCTTCAGACAGAAAAATATTAATCTCATCTCACCCTGCCGCGTAGTGAGAAACTCTTCAGACATAAATATATAATCTCATCTCACCCTGCCGGGGTAGTGGGAAACTCTTCAGACAGAAATAATATATCTAATCTCACCCTGCTGGCGTGGTGGAAGAACTCTTCAGACAGAAATATATAATCTCATCTCACCCTGCCGGCGTAGTGGAGAACTCTTCAGACAGAAATATATAATCTCATCTCACCCTGCTGGCGTAGTGGAGAAACTCTCAGACAGAATATATAATTCTCATCTCACTCTGCGGCGTAGTGGGAAACTCTTCAGGACAGACAATATATAATTAAATTCTCACCCCTGCCGGATGTAGTGGAGAATATCTTCAGACAGAAATATTAATCTAATCTCACTTGCCGACGTAGTGGAGAACTCTTCAGACAGAAATAATTAATCTCATCTCACTTGCCGGCGTAGTGGAGAACTCTTCAGACAGAAATATATAATCTAATCTCACCTTGCCGGGGTAGTGGAGAATCTTCAGACAGAAATATTAATCTACATCTCACCTTGCCGGCGTAGTGGAGAACATCTTCAAGACAGAAATATATAATCCATCTCCACCTTGCCGGCGTTAGTGAAGACAGAGAAGCAGTCTTGTCTTGAGTGATTGGGTTGGAGAACTTTGCAGTGGACGTGTGTGTGTTCATCAGGCTTCTCGAACGGAAGGACAGTCTTGTGCTTTAGGGAAACCAGCAACTCCTCAGTCCAACAGAGCCAAGATACCTAGGATTGTCTAGAGGGGGGGGGCGGGGGTCAGCTTTTAGGGAACCCAAAAAAAAAAAAGGGGCCAGCTCCTCATCCAACAGAGTCCAAAGATACCTGGAGGATTGTTCTTAGAGGGGGGGGAGGTGGGGGGGTCGAGCTTTAGGGAACCAGCACCAATCCGATGTGTTGCACTGCTGTAGGTCCAATGTGTACCGTATGTGTTGTGTCTCTGTATGTTGTTGGTGTCTCTGGTGTGTGGTATGGTGTGTGTGTGTTACCGGTCTCTCGATGAGCTCTATGCAGGGCTGCAGGTCCAGTGTGTATGTGTGTGCTCTGTTGTGTGTGTGTGTGTGTGTTTACCGGTCTTCTCGATTAGCTCTATGCAGGGCTGCAGGTCCAGTGTGTATGGTGTGATCTCTGTGTGTGTGTGTGTGTGTTACGTCTCTCGATAGCTCTATCAGGCTGCAGGTCCAGGCGAATCTATTGAAGGCCCAGTCGATGTCCCTCTCTCTTGTACTCCGTCCTGCGTCCAGAGATGAACATGTTGGTTGTACAGCTGCTGCAGAGACTCGTTGGTGTAGTGATGCACAGCTGCTCAACGAGAGTTGTCCTGAGGAGAAGTACATAGTGGATTTACAACAGAGCTACAGTTACCGTGTTAGTCCTGAGGGAAGAGTACATAGTGGGTTTTACACAGAGCTAGTTCCTGAGAGAAGGTACATTAGTGGTTTACACAGAGCTAGTGTTCCTGAGGAGAAGTTAACTTAGTGTTTACACCAGAGCTAGTCCTGGGAGAGGTACATGAGTGGTTTACACAAGAGCTAGTTCCTGAGGAGAAGTTACTTAGTGGTTTACACAGAGCTAGTTCCTGAGGAGAAGGTACATAGTGTTTACACAGAGATAGTTCCTGAGGAGAAGTTACTTAGTTGGTTTACACAGAGCTAGTTCCTGAGGAGAAGGTACATAGTGGTTACAACAGGAGATAAGTACCTGGTGTAGTCCTGTGGAGAAGGTACATAGTGGTTTACACAGAATACAGTCCGTGGTTAGTTCCTGTGGAGAAGGTACATAGTGGTTTACCACGAGATACAGTACGTGATAGTCCCTGAGGAGAAGGTACATAGTGGTTTACACAGAGCTACAGTACCGTGGTAGTCCCTGAGGAGAAGGTACATAGTGGTTTACACAAGATACAGTACCGTTGTAGTTCTGAGGAGAAGGTACTAGTGGTTTACACAGAGATACAGTACCGTGGTAGTCCCTGAGGAGGGGAGATGGGAGAGATGGATGTGAACATAGAGGTACTGCTCACGTCATAGTCCTGAACATCAGGTCTGAATCCCAAATGACATCTTATTCCCTATTTAGTGCACTACTTTGACCAAGGCCTGTAGGGGGTGTTTTAATGGTTGGATAATAGTAATCATAGTAGMAAATGTTCTGGGGGAAATGTCCCTTTTGGGAMGTAGATGTGGCTCCCAAATCGCTACGTCTACCCATTTTAAATGGTTTAAATGTCAGTCATTTAGCAGATGCTCGTATCCAGAGTGAATTAKAGTTGTGGGTGCAGCATTTTCTTTTACCGGTCCTCCATGGGAATCGAACCCACAACCTTGGCGTTGCAATGCMCCATGAGCTACCAACTGGCCTCACGGGACCCCTGCTGAATTCCTTTCTCTGTCAACTTAAAGACTCCTCAATCTCACCTCYAAGATTTCGAAGCCAGCGATGTCTAGGATCCCCAGGAATGATGCTCCTTTACGTTTGGCCTTATCCAGAGTCTTATTCACCCGAGCCAGGATCCACCTGAACAACCGCTCATACATGGCCTTCGCTAGGGCCTCGATGGCAAAGTCAGCCTGGGGGAGGGGGAGGGGGAGGGGGAGAGGGAGATGGAGAGAGAGATGGAGAGAGATAGACAGTGAGTGTGTGAACCGTCATCTTGTCTGCCTCCACGTAAAGCCCTGTCTCTGACTAAAGCTTCCTCTAGAGAAGGGCTATGTACTATAACTACTTATGCTTCAGATACATTATATGTTGCCAGCTCTCTGTTGAAAATAAGATTCAACTTTTAACTGAACATGTGAGAGGAAGGTATTGTACAATTAAGTTGAATCTAGAATAGAATAGAGTAGAATACAATAGACTAGAGAATAATAAAATAGAGTAGAGTAGAATACAATAGACTAGAGAATAATAAAATAGAGTAGAATAGAATTGTGTAGAGTTGAATAGAACATAGTAAAATAGGGTAGAACATAATAGAACAGAATAGAGTAGAGTAGAATACAATAGACCAGAGAATAATAAAATAGAGAAGAGTAGAATAGAGTTGAGTAGAATACAGTAGAGTTGAATAGAGTAGAGTAGAATATAATAGATTCGAGTTGAATAGAGTAGAGTAGAGATAAATAGAGTAGATTAGAATAGAGTAGAATAGAATTGTGTAGAGTTGAATAGAACAGAGTAAAATAGTAGAGTTGAATAGAACAGGAGTGTAAAATAGGGTAGAACATAATAGAACAGAATAGAGTAGAGTAAGAATAGAGTAGGTGATAATAGAGTAGAATATAGTAGAGAAGAATTGAGTAGAACATAATAGAGTTGATTAAGAGAAGAAAGGAGTTTAATAGATGGAGCAGTGTATAGTTGAATAAAACAGAATAGAGTAGAATAGAATAACAGAATAAAGTAGAGTAGAATAGAGTACAATATAATAGAGTAGAACATAATAGAATTAGAGTAGATTAGAGCAGTGTATAGGTGAATAAAACAGACTTAGAGTAGGAATAACAGAATAAAGTAGCGTAGAATATAATAAGAATAGGAGTAGATTAGAGCAGTGTATAGGGTTGAGATAAAACAACTAGAGTTAGAATAACAGAATAAGTAGAGTAAGAATAGAGTAGATTAGAGCAGTTGTATAGGTAATAAAACAGACTTAGAGTAGAATAAATAACAGAATAAGTAGAGTAGAATACGAAGTACAATAGATAGAGTAGAACATAAATATGAAATAGAGTAGATTAAGGCAGTGTATAGTACTTGCATAAACACAGAATAGAGTATGGAATATATACAGAATAAAGTAGAGTAGTAAAGAGTTACAATAGAATAGAGACGATAATAGAATAGAGTAGATTTAGAGGGCAGTGTATAGTTGAAATAAAACAGAATAGAGTAGGAATGAATAAGCAGAATTAAGTAGAGTGAATTAGAGGAATAGAGTAGATTAGAGCAGTGTATAGTTGAATAAAACAGAATAGAGTAGAATAGAATATAACAGAATAAAGTAGAGTATAATAGAGTAGAATAGAATAGCGTAGAACATAATAGAATGGAGTCGAACAGAGTTGAATAGAGTAGAGTTGAATAGAATAGAGTAGAGTAGAATAGAGTAGAGTTGAATAGAATAGAGTAGAGTTGAATAGAATAGAGTAGATTATAGTAGTTTAGAGTTGAATAGAGTAGAGTTGAATGGAATAGAATCGGGTAGATTATAGTAGTTTAGAGTTGAATAGAGTAGAATGGAATAGAATCGGGTAGATTAGAGTAGTTTAGAGTTGAATATAATAAAGTAAAATAGAATAGAGTAGAATATAGTAGAGTTGAATAGAATAGAGTAAAATATAACAAAGTAGAACTGAGTAGAATAGAATAAAGTAGAATTGAATATAATAGAGTAGAGCATAGTAGAATAGAGTAGAATATAAGATAGTAGAATAGAGTAGAGTTTAATAGAATAAAGTAGAATAGAGTTGAATAGGGTATAATATAATAGAACAGAAAAGGGTAGAATAGAATGAAGTAGAATAGAACAGAATATAGTAGCATAGAATAGAGTAATACAATAGAATAGAGTGGAATACGGTAGAATACAGTAGAACACAGTAGAATAGAGTAGAATAGAGCAGAATAGAGCAGAATAGAATATAGTAAAGTAGAATTGAGTAGAGTAGAATAAAGTAGAGTTGAATAGAATGGAGTAGAACAGGGTATTTTGTGTAGTGTAGAGTTGAATAGAACAGAATAGAGTAGAACAGAGTAGAATTGAACATAGAGTAGAATAGAGTAGAGTTGAGTAGAGTTTAATAGAATAGAGTAAAATATAACAAAGTAGAACCGAGTAGAATATAATAAAGTAGAATTTAATATAATAGAGTAGAGCAGAGTAGAATAGAGTAGAATAGAAGATAGTAGAATAGAGTAGAGACGAATAGAATAAAGTAAAATATAACAAAGTAGAACCTAATAGAATATACTATAAGATAGTAGAATAAAGTAAAATAGAAGATAGTAGAATAGAAAATAGTAGAATATAAGATAGTAGAATAGAGTAGAATAAAGTAGAATAGAATATAGTAGAATATAATGTAGTGGAATAGAGTGGAATAGAAGATAGTAGAATAGAAAATAGTAGAATATAGTAGAATAGAAAATAGTAGAATATAGTAGAATAGAATATAGTAGAATAGAGTAAAATATAAGATAATAGAATGGAGTAGAACAGAGCAGAGCAGAATATAATAGAGTCAAATAGAATAGAGTAGAATAGAATACAACTTAATAGAGTAGAATAGAGAACAATAGAGTAGAATATAATAGAGTACAATAGAAACGAGTATAATAGAATAGAGTAGAACAAAACATAATAGAGTAGAATAGATTAGAATAAAGTAGAGTGGACTAGAGTAGAGTAGAGTAGAGTACAATAGAATAGAGTAGAATAGAACATAATAGAATAGATTAGAATAAAGTAGAGCGGACTAGAGTAGAGTAGAGTAGAGTACAATAGAATAGAACATAATAGAATAGATTAGAATAAAGTAGAGTGGACTAGAGTAGAGTAGAATACAATAGAATAGAGTAGAAGAGTACCTGTTCCTTGGTCTGAGCCTTCTGCACCACCTCTCTGCCCACCTTGATACGGGGGGTGAGGACGGAACGGGTGAAGTCTGTCACGTTGATACCCTGCAGGTGGCACACTTTCTGAGCCACTGAAGAGAGAGAGAGAGAGAGAGAAGAGAAGGGGAGGAAGACAGAGAGAGAGAGAGAGAGAGAAGAGAAGGGGAGGAAGAGAGAGAAGAGAAGGGGAGGAAGAGAGAGAGATTAGTCGTACTGTATGTTACCTGCTGTCTTTCTTACCTGTGTTAGTGGTATGTTACCTGCTGTCTTTCTTACCTGTGTTAGTGGTATGTCACCTGCCTGTCTTTCACTTCCCCTGTGTAGTGGTATGTCAACCTGCCTGTCCTTCTTACCTGGTTACGTGTTGTCATCTGTTCTTACCCTGTGATGTTTTACCTGCTGTCTTTCTGACCTGTGTTAGTGGCTGTGTTCCTACTCTGTCTTTCTTAACACCTGTGTTAGTGGTCGTGGCTTACTGTTAGGACTGCCTGCCTGTCTTTCTTACCTGTGTTTATGTGTATGTTACTGCATGTCTTCTTAACCTGTGTTAGTGGTATTTGTTCTTCACCAAGATGGTGACCTACGGTCTTTCTTTAAACCTGGTAGTGTTATGTCGCGTCTTCTACTGTTATCGTATGTTCGTGCTGCTTTCTACCTGGTGTCTAGTGGTATTTACCCTGCTGTCTTTCTTTACCTGTGTTAAGTGTATGTTGACCTGCTTGTCTTTCTTACCTGTGTTAGTGTGATACTCATGTTGTCATTTCTTACCTGATGTTAGTGGTGATGTATACCTCTGTCTTTCTACCATGTGTTAGTGGTAAGTTTCCTGCTTGTCTTCTTACCTGTGGTTAGTGGTATGTTTCCACTGTTCGTCTTCTTACCTGTGTTATGGTATGTCTACCCTGCTGTCTTTCTTACCGTGTTAGTGGTATGTCACCCTGCTGTCTTCTCTTCCTCTGTTTGGTTAGTGGTATGGTACCTGCCTGCTTTCTTACCGTGTTAGTGGTATTAAGTACCTGCTGTCTTCTTACCTGCTGTTAGTTGGTATTACCGTTGTCCTTCATCCTGTGTTAGTGGGTATTGTCCCTGCTGTCGTTCTTACCTGAATCTTAGTGGTATTCACCTGCCTGTCTTTCTTGACCGTCTGGTTAGTGGTATGCTTACCTGCTGTTCTTCTTACCTGTGTTACGTGGTATGTTACCTGCTGTCTTTCCTTACCTGTGTTAGTGGTATGTCCTTAACCTGCTGTCATTTCTTACCTGTGTTAGTGGTATGTTACCTCGCTGTCTTTCTTACCTGTGTTAGTGGTATGTCACCTGCTGTTCTTTCTTACCTGTGTGTTAGTGGTATACCTGCTGTCTTTCTTACCTATGTTAGTGGTATTTTACCTGCTGTCTTATCTTACCTGGTGTTAGTGGTATGTACCTGCTGTCTTTCTTAGCCTGTGTTAGTGTATGTCACCTGCTGTCTTTCTTACCTGTTTGTGGTATGTTAACCTGCTGTCTTTCTATACTGTATGTGTCTTTGCTTACCTGTGTTAGTGGTATGTTACCTATTGTCTTTCTTACCTGTGCTTTCTCCTGTGTATCTGTGCTAAATGTAAACTGTATTCTCAAGCTTGCGTTACTGTGAACAACTCTGTTGTACCTGTGTTGCTCCTACCTGTGTGATGTCATGTCCCATCTGTGTGTTTGCTCCTACCTGTGTGATGTCATGTCTCACCTGTGTGTTACTACCTTGTGTGATGTATGTCTCACTGCTGTTGCTCCTACCCTGTGTGATTTCATGTCTCACCTGTGCTGCTACTACCTGTGTGATGTCATGTCTCACCTGTGTTGCTCCTACCTGTGTGATGTCATGTCCCACCTTGTGTTGCTCCTACCTGTTGATTTCATGTCTCACCTGTGTGGTTACTACCTGTGTGATGTCATGTCACACCTGTGTTCTTACTACCCTTGTGATGTCATGTCTCACATGTGCTGCTACTACCTGTGTGATGTCATGTCTCCCATGTGCTTGCTACTACCTGTGTGATGTCATGTATCACCTGTGTTGTCGGGCATGGTGCCTGCTCATTGTCCCTCTCCTTGTTGAAACTTAATGTTCCCAGCTGGAGCACAGTGGAGACCACCTTCATCAATGCCTAGAGTGAGGAGAGGAGCGACGGGATGAGAAGGAGAGGTGGGAGGAGAGAGAGAGAAGACAATCACTGAGAGAGACAGCAGAAAGAGAGACAGACCCTACCCCTACCTATCCCTCGTCCTCAAGAGAAAATAGAGAGAGAGAGAATGACAGAGGGACACAGAAAGACAAAGTGAGGTGGAGAAAAGAGAATGAAAGACTAAAAGCCAGACAGCCTGCCTCTTCCTCTAGTATCTATCCTCTGGTCCTCAGAGACAGCCCTCCCTTTCCCTCTAGTATCTATCCCCTGGTCCTCAGAGACAGCCCTCCCTTCCCTCCAGTATCCTGTCCTCTCATCCTCAGAGACAGCCTCCCCTTCCCTCAGTACCTGTCCTCTCTCATCCTCAGAGACAGCCCTCCCCTTCCTCCAGTACCTGTCCTCTCTGTCCTCAGAGACAGCCCTCCCCTCCCTCCAGTACCTGTCCTCTCGTCCTCAGAGACAGCCCTCCCCTCCAGTACCTGTCCTCACTTCGTCCTCAGAGAACAGCCTCCCCTCCAGTACCTGTCTCTCGTCCTCAGACAGCCCTCCCCCTCCCTCCACTACCTGTCCTCTCGTCCTCAGAGACAGCGCCTCCTCCCTCCAAGTACCTGTCCTTTCGTCCTCAGAAGACAGCCCCCCCCTCCCTCCAGTACCTGTCCTCTGCCTCCAGGACAGCCCTCCCCTCCCTCCAGTACCTGTCCTCTCATCCTCAGAGACAACCCTCCCCTTCCTCCAGTACCTGTCCCTTTCGTCCTCAGAGACAGCCCTCCCCTCCTCCAGTACCTGTCCTCTGTCCTCAGAGACAGCCCTCCCCTCCCTCCAGTACCTGTCTCTGGTCCTCAGAGACAAGCCCTCCCCTCCCTCCAAGTACCTGTCCTCTCATCCTCAGAGACAGCCCTCCCCTCCCTCCAGTACCTGTCCTCTCATCCTCAGAGACAGCCCTCCCCTTCCTCCAGTACCTGTCCTCTCGTCCTCAGAGACAGCCCTCCCCTCCATCCGTACCTGTCCTCTCATCCTCAGAGACAGCCCTCCTCTACTCCCAGTACCTGTCCTCTCGTCCTCAGAGACAGCCCTCCCCTTCCTCCAGTACCTGTCCTCAGAGACAGCCCTCCCCTCCCTCCAGTACCTGTCCTCTCGTCTCAGAGGACAGCCCTCCCTCCATCCAGTACCTGTCCTCTCATCCTCAGAGACAGCCCTCCCCTCCCTCCAGTACCTGTCCTCGATCCGCCTCAGAGAAACCCATGATCTCCATGGCCTCCAGTGTTTCTATGAACATCTGATCATCTTCCTGACCAGGCACCTCCACGTGACCCGCCACCAGGAACCGGTAGGCCCCGAAATCCTCCAGTAACAGCTCCTCTATACAGGGACAGACAGAAGAGGAGGAGCTGTATGGTTTATACACTATGTAATTAAACAATTAGGCCTGAGGAGGTGTGGCATATGACCAATATACCGCGGCTAAGGGTTGTTCTTAGGCACAATGCAACATGGAGTGCCTGGACACAGCCCTTAGCCGTGGTATATTGGCCATATATCACAAACCTCCGAGGTGCCTTATTACTATTATAAACTGGTTACCAATGTAATTACATGTTTTGTCATACTGTAACGGCTGTCGTAGTCGTTCTCCTCCTCAGACGAGGAGGAGCATGGATCGGACCAAGATGCAGAGTAATTAGTGTTCATTATTTAATGAAAAATCAACAAAGCACTTCAAAATACAAAACCAACAAACGTGACAAACCCGAAACAGTCCTGTGTGGCCCAAACACAGTCACAGGAACAAACACCCACAAAACACAAGTGAAACCCAGGCTGCCTAAGTATGATTCTCAATCAGGGACAACGATTGACAGCTGTCTCTGATTGAGAATCATACCAGGCCGAACACCAAATCCCAACATAGAAAATCAACCATAGACCAACCCACCCAACTCACGCCCTGACCAACTAAAATAAATACAAGACAAAGGAAAACAGGTCAGGAACGTGACACATACCCGTGGTATACAGTCTGATATTCCATGACTGTCAGCCAATCAGCATTCAGGGCTCGAGCCACCCAGTTTATAATATTTATTATAAACCAGGTAGTTTGTGTCCTGGATGCTGATTGGCTAAAAGCTATGGTATATCAGACATTACAAACTGGGTGGGTCGAGCCATGAATGCTGATTGGCTGACAGCCGTGGTATATCAGACCGTATACCACGGGTATGACAAAACATGTATTTTTACTACTCTAATTATGTTGGCAACCAGTTTATAACAGCAATAAGACACACTGAGTATACACAACTCTTTCCATGACATAGACTGACCAGATGAATCCAGGTGAAAGATATGATCCCCTTATTGATGACACTTGTTAAATCCACTTCAATCAGTGTGATGATGAAGGGGAGGAGACAGGTTAAAGAAGGATTTTTAAGCCTTGAGACAATTGAGGCATGGATTGTGTTTGTGTGCCATTCAGAGGATGAATGGGAAAGACAAAAGATTTAAGTGCCTTTGAACGGGGTATGGTAGTAGGTGCCAGGCGCACCGGTTTGTGTCAAGAACTGCAACGCTGCTGGGTTTTTCACGCTCAACAGTTTCCTGTGTGTATCAAGAATGGTCCACCACCCAAAGGACATCCAGTCAACTGGACACCACTGTGGGAAGTATTGGAGTCAACATTGGCCAGCATCCCTGTGGAACGTTTTCGACACCTTGTAGAGTCCATGCCCTGATGAATTGAGGCTGTTCTGAGGGCAAAATGAGGTGTTGGGTTCAACTCAATATTAGGAAGGTGTTCTTAATGTTTTGTACACTCAGTGTTTACTGCTACCAGTAAACGAAACACACTGAAACCCCCCTGCAACAGCTTCTCTATATAGAGACAGGAAGTCGTTTCAGACCTGTCCTTTAAATCAGCATAACTATCTAGGACAGGGGTGGGCCGACCCAGAATCTTTGAAATCCCGATGTGGCCCTCGAGACAAAATGATTGCCAACCCCTGATTTAGGAGAAACGACCAATCCTGGCCTGTCCATCCGTCAATCTCCTCACCCTTTAGTTGGTCCTTCGCGCCGGCCACCATGTAGTAAAAGATATGGAAGGCCTGTCCATCTATCTATCTCCACATGGTGGGCCGGAGCGAAGGACCAACTAAAGGGTTGAGGAGAATAGATAGATGGACAGGCCTTCCATATCTTTTACTACATGGTGGCCGGAGCGAAAGGACAACTAAAGGGTGAGGAGATAGATAGATGGACAAGGCTTCCATATCTTTTAACTACATGGGTGGCCGGAGCGAAGGGACCAACTAAAGGGTGAGGAGAGATATGATAGATGGACAGGCCTTCCATATCTTTTACTACATGGTGGCCGGAGCGAAGGACCAACTAAAGGGTGGAGATAGATAGATGGACAGGCCTTCCATATCTTTTACTACATGGTGGCCGGCGCGAAGGACCAACTAAGAGGTGAGGAGGATAGATAGATGGACAGGCCTTCCATATCTTTTACTACATGGTGGCCGGCGCGAAGGACCAACTAAAGGGTGAGGAGATAGATAGATTGATGGACAGGCCTTCCATATCTTTTACTACATGGTGGCCGGAGCGAAGGACCAACTAAAGGGTGAGCGAGATAGATAGATGGACAGGCTCCATATCTTTTACTACATGGTGGCCGGAGCAAGGACAACTAAAGGGTGGGAGATAGATAGAATGGACAGGCCTTCCATATCTTTTACTACATGGTGGCCGGAGCGAAGGACCAACTAAAGGTGGGAGATAGATAGATGGACAGGCCTTCCATATCTTTTACTACATGGTGGCCGGAGCGAAGGACCAACTAAAGGGTGAGGAGATAGATAGATGGACAGGCCTTCCATATCTTTTACTACATTGGTGGCCGGCGCGAGGGACCAACTAAAGGGTGAGGAGATAGATAGATGACAGGCCTTCCATATCTTTTACTACATGGTGGCCGGCGCGAAGGACCAACTAAAGGGTGTGAGGAGATAGATAGATGGACAGGCCTTCCATATCTTTTTACTACATGGTGGCCGGCGCGAAGGACCAACTAAAGGGTGAGGAGATAGATAGATGGGACAGGCCTGCCATATCTTTTACTACATGGTGGCCGGAGCGAAGGACCAACTAAAGGGTGAGGAGATAGATAGATGGACAGGCCTTCCATATCTTTTACTACATGGTGGCCGGAGCGAAGGACGCACACTAAAGAGTGCGGAGATAGATAGTGGACAGGCTTCCATATCTTTTACTACATGGTGGCCGGAGCGAAGGACCAACTAAAGGGTGAGGGAGATAAGATAGATGGACAGCCTTCCATATCTTTTACTACATGGTGGCCGGCGCGAAGGACCAACTAAGGGTGAGAGATAGATAGATGGACAGGCCTTCCATATCTTTTACTACATGTGGCCGGAGCCAAGGACCAACTAAAGGTGAAGGAGAATAGATAGATGGACAGGCCTTCCATATTTTTTACTACATGGTGGCCGGCGCGAAGGACCAACTAAAGGGTGAGGAGATAGATAGATTGGAAGGCCTTCCATATCTTTTACTACATGGTGGCCGGCGCGAAGGACCAACTAAAGGGTGAGGAAGATAGATGATGACAGGCTTCACGTCGTTTTACTACATGTGGGCCGGAGCGAGGACCAACTAAAGGGTGAGGAGATAGATAGGTATGGAACGGCCTTCCATATCTTTTACTACATGGTGGCCGGCGCCAAGGACCAACTAAAGGGTGAGGAGATAGATAGATGGACAGGCCTTCCATATCTTTTACTACATGGTGGCCGGAGCGCAAGGACCAACTAAAGGGTGAGGAGATTAGATAGATGGACAGCGCATTCCATATCTTTTACTACATGGTGGCCGGCGCGAAGGACCAACTTAAGGGTGAGGAGATAGATAGATGGACAGGCCTTCCATATCTTTTACTACATGGTGGCCGGAGCCAAGGACCAACTAAAGGGTGAGGAGATAGATAGATGGACAGGCCTTCCATATCTTTTACTACATGGTGGCCGGCGCAAGGACCAACTAAAGGGTGAGGAGATAGATAGATGGACAGGCCTTCCATATTCTTTTACTACATGGTGGCCGGAGCCAAGGACCAACTAAAGGGTGTGAGGAGATAATAGATGGACAGGCCTTCCATATCTTTTACTACATGGTGGCCGGCGAAGGACCAATAAAGGGTGAGGAGATAGATGATGGACAGGCCTTCCATATCTTTTCTACATGGTGGCCGGCCGGAAGGACCAACTAAAGGGTGAGGAGATAGATAGATGGACAGGCCTTCCATATCTTTTACACATGGTGGCCGGAGCGAGGACCAACTAAAGGGTGAGGAGATAGATGATAGATGGAATGACGGATGACAGGCCAGGATTGGTCGTTTCTCCTAAATCAGGGGTCGGAATCATTTTGTCTCGAGGGCCACATCGGGATTTCAAAGATTCTGGGTCGGGCCCACCCTGTCCTAGATAGTTATGCTGATTTAAAGGACAGGTCTGAAACGACTTCCTGTCTCTATATAGAGAAGCTGTTGCAGGGGGGTTCAGTGTGTTTCGTTTACTGGTGACAGTAAACACTGAGTGTACAAAACATTAAGAACACCTTCCTAATATCGAGTTGAACCCAACACTCATTTTGCCCTCAGAACAGCCTCAATTCGTGTGT
>NW_019946133.1:40305-42435 GCF_002910315.2 Salvelinus sp. IW2-2015
GGGCGGGCCCAAAAAAAAAAAAAACCCAAAATTTCGGGGGATAAAAAACCCTTCTGTTAATCCTCATGAAATATACTTTCTATAAATATACAGCCTTTGGGCTCCTTCATAGAGATGTATTGTAGTGTTTATCAAATTCATCTTTTAGAGATTTGGGAGATAAAAGGGACAGTTTCCCGGACACAGATTAAACCTAGTCCTGGACTAAAAAGCATGTTCATTGTATATTATATTTCATGTGTGTCGGGGGAAACTGGCCCAACGTAAAACAGTGTCTTGTTCCTGCACCACAGAGTTGTTTTGTCTTTAACCCTCCGCTGTCCACCAGACCTGCTGGAGAAGTCTCGCTGTATCCGCCAAGCCAAGATAGAGAGAGCCTTCCATATCTTTTACTACATGGTCCGGACCAAGGACCAACTAAAGGGTGAGGAGATAGATAGATGGACAGGCCTTCCATATCTTTACTACATGGTGGCCGGAGCGAAGGACCAACTAAAGGGTGAGGAGATAGATAGATGGACAGGCCTTCCAATCTTTTACTACATGGGGGCCGGAGCGAAGGACCAACTAAAGGGTGAGGAGATTGATAGATGGACAGGCCTTCCATATCTTTTACTACATGGTGGCCGGAGCGAAGGACCAACTAAAGGGTGAGAGAGTAGATAGAATGGACAGGCCTCCATATCTTTTACTACATGGTGGCCGAGGCGAAGGACCAACTAAAGGGTGAGAGATAGATAGATGGACAGGCCTTCCATATTCTTTTACTACATGGTGGCCGGAGCGAAGGACCAACTAAAGGGTGAGGAGATAGATAGATGGACAGGCCTTCCATATCTTTTACTACATGTGGCCGGAGCCAAGGACAACTAAAGGTGAGGAGATTGATAGATGGACAGGCCTTCCATATCTTTTACTACATGGTGGCCGGAGCGAAGGACAACTAAAGGGTGAGGAGATAGATAGATGGACAGGCCTTCATATCTTTTACTACATGGTGGCCGAGCCAAGGACCAACTAAAGGGTCATAGTAAAAGATATGGAAGGCCTGTCCATCTATCTATCTCCTCACCCTTTAGTTGGTCCTTCGCTCCGGCCACCATGTAGTAAAAGATATGGAAGGCTCTCTCTATCTTGGCTTGGCGGATACAGCGAGACTTCTCCAGCAGGTCTGGTGGACAGCGGAGGGTTAAAGACAAAACAACTCTGTGGTGCAGGAACAAGACACCTCATTTTACGTTGGGCCAGTTTCCCCCGACACGCATGAAATATAAATATAAATTGAACAGGCTTTTTAGTCCAGGACTAGGTTTAATCTGTGTCTGGGGAACTGTCCCTTTTATCGCCCAAATCTCTAAAAAGATGAATTTGATCAACACTACAATACATCTCTATGAGAAGCCCAAAGGCTGTATATTTATAGAAAGTATATTTCATGAGGATACAAGTATCGATGTTGGCTCCAACCAGGAATCCGGTCACGTCAAAGTTGAGCTTAATAAACTTGCCCTGTGAAGAGAGATACGTAGGATACTGTATATGTGGAGAGAGATATGTAGGATACTGTATATGTGAGGAGAGATATGTAGGATACTGTATACGTGAGGAGAGATATGTAGGATACTGTATATGTGAGGAGAGATATGTAGGATACTGTATATGTGAGGAGAGATATGTAGGATACTGTATATGTGAGGAGAGATATGTAGGATACTGTATATGTGAGCACTGAGCTCTTGATAGATGTCATGATATCACTGGAATAGCAGTCTGTACTCTAGTAACAAGGAATAGCAGTCTGTACTCTAGTAACAAGGACTAACAGTCTGTACTCTAGTAACAAGGGACTGGTGCCAGGAGATTTTCCTGACTACGTAATCAGACCGGGAAAGACTCTGGGTCCTAGTTAAAAGCTTTAATTAAGTTAGTAGTAATGTGGAGAGAGCGAAGGAATGAATGAATGAATTTAAATTTGACATTTTTTAAATAAATATAGTTTTGTTTGAAAAGTGTGTGTAACAGTGTCTGAGTGTGTGTAACAGTGTCTGAGTGTGTGTAACAGTGTCTGAGTGTGTGTAACAGTGTCTGAGCGTGTGTAACAGTGTCTGAGTGTGTGTAACAGTGTCTGAG
>NW_019946133.1:42460-48775 GCF_002910315.2 Salvelinus sp. IW2-2015
AAGGGAGGAGACAAGCGTTAAAGGAAGGATTTTAAGCCTTGTGAGACAATTGAGGCATGGATTTGTGTTTGTGTGCCATTCAGAGGATGAATGGGAAAGACAAAAGATTTAAGTGCCTTTGAACGGTATGGTAGATAGGTGCCAGGCGGCACCGGTTTGTTCAAGAACTGCAACGCTGCTGGGTTTTTTCACGCTCAACAGTTTCCTGTGTGTATCAAGAATGGGTCCACCACCCAAAGGACATCCAGTCAACTGGACACCACTGTGGGAAGTATTGGAGTCAAACATTGGCCAGCATCCCTGTGGAACGTTTTCGACACCTTTGTAGAGTCCATGCCCTGATGAATTGAGGCTGTTCTGAGGGCAAAATGAGGTTTGGGTTCAACTCAATATTAGGAAGGTGTTCTTTAATGTTTTGTACACTCATGTTTACTGCTACCAGTTAAACGAAAACACACTGAAACCCCCTGCAACAGCTTCTCTATATAGAGACAGGAAGTCGTTTCAGACCTGTCTTTAAATCAGATAACTATCTAGGACAGGGGGGCCGACCCAGAATCTTTGAAATCCGATGTGGCCCTCGAGACAAATGATTGCCAACCCCTGATTTAGGAGAAACAGACCAATCCTGGCCTGTCCATCCGTCAATCTCCTCACCCTTTAGTTGGTCCTTCGCCCGGCCACCATGTAGTAAAAGATATGGAAGGCCTGTCCATCTATCTATCTCTACCCTTTAGTTGTCTTGGCTCCGGCACCATGTAGTAAAAGATATGGAAGGCCTGTCCATCTATCTATCTTCCTCACCCTTTAGTTGTCCTTCGCTCCGGCCACCATGTAGTAATACACGATATGGAAGGCCTGCCATCTATCAATCTCCTCACCCTTTAGTTGTCCTTGGCTCGGCCACCATGTAGTAAAAGATATGGAAGGCCTGTCCATCTATCTATCTCCTCACCCTTTAGGTGGTCCTTCGCTCCGGCCCACCATGTAGTTAAAAGATATGGAAGGCCTGTCCATCTATCTATCTCCTCACCCTTTAGTTGGTCCTTCGCTCCGGCCACCATGTAGTAAGAAGATAGGAAGGCCTGTCCATCTATCATCTCCTCACCCTTTAGTTGGTCTTCGCTCCGGCCACCATGTAGTAAAGATATGGAAGGCCTGTCCATCTATCAAATCTCCTCACCCTTTAGTTGGTCCTTCGCTCCGGCCACCATGTAGTAAAAGATATGGAAGGCCTGTCCATCTATCTATCTCCTCACCCTTTAGTTGGTCCTTCGCTCCGGCCACCATGTAGTAAAAGATATGGAAGGCCTGTCCATCATATCTATCTCCTCACCCTTTAGTTGGTCCTTGGCTCCCGGCCACCATGTAGTAAAAGATATGGAAGGCTCTCTCTATCTTGGCTTGGCGGATACAGCGAGACTTCTCCAGCAGGTCTGGTGGACAGCGGAGGGTTAAAGACAAACACAACTCTGTGGTGCAGGAACAAGACACTGCCTTTTACGTTGGGCCAGTTTCCCCCGACACACATGAAATATAATATACAATGAACATGCTTTTTAGTCCAGGACTAGGTTTAATCTGTGTCCGGAAACTGTCCCTTTTATCTCCCAAATCTCTAAAAGATGAATTTGATAACACTACAATACATCTCTATGAGGAGCCCAAAGGCTGTATATTTATAGAAAGTATATTTTCATGAGGATACAAGTATCGATGTTGGCTCCAACCAGGAATCCGGTCACGTCAAAGTTGAGCTTATAAACTTGCCCTGTGAGGAGAAGATATGTAGGATACTGTATATGTGGAAGGAAGATATGTAGGATACTGTATATGTGAGTAGAGATATATGTAGGATACTGTAGTATGTGAGGAGAGATATTGTATGATACTGTATGTGTGAGGAGAGATATGTAGGATACTGTATATGTGAGGAGAGATATGTAGGATACTGTATGTGTGAGGAGAGATATGTAGATACTGTATATGTGAGGAGAACTATGGTAGGATACTGTATACGTGAGGAGAGATATGTAGGATACTGTATATGTGAGGAGACATATGTAGGATACTGTATATGTGAGGAGAGATATGTAGGATACTGTATATGTGAGGAGAGATATGTAGGATACTGTATATGTGAGGAAGCGATATGTAGGATACTGTATATGTGAGGAGAGATATGTAGGATACTGTTATGTGAGGAGAGATATGTAGGATACTGTATATGTGAGTAGAGATATGTAGGATACTGTATACAGTGAGGAGAGATATGTAGGATACGTATTATGTGAGGAGAGATATGTAGGATACTGTATATGTGAGGAGAGATATGTAGGATACTGTGTATGTGAGGAGAGATATGTAGGATACTGTATATGTGAGGAGAGATATGTAGGATACTGATACGTGAGAGAGATATGTAGGATACTTATATGTGAGAGAGATATGTAGGAACTGTATATGAGGAGAGATATGTAGGATGTATACGTGAGAGAGATATTGGATACTGTATATGTGAGCTCTGAGCTCTTGATAGATGTCATGATTTCACTGGAATAGCAGTCTGTACTCTAGTAACAAGAAATAGCAGTCTGTACTCTAGTAACAAGGAATAGCAGTCTGTACTCTAGTAACAAGGGACTGGTGCCAGGAGATTTTCCTGACTACGTAATCAAACCGGGAAAGACTCTGGGTCCTAGTTACAAGCTTTAATTAAGTTAGTAGTAATGTGGAGAGAGTGAAGGAATGAATGAATGAATTTAATTTGTCATTTTTAAATATATTATAACTTTTGTTTGAAAAGTGTGTGTAACAGTGTCTGAGTGTGTGTAACAGTCTCTGAGTGTGTGTAACAGTGTCTGAGTGTGTGTAACAGTGTCTGAGCGTGTGTAACAGTGTCTGAGTGTGTGTAAACAGTGTCTGAGTGTGTGGTAACAGTGTCTGAGTGTGTGTAACAGTGTCTGAGTGTGTGTAACAGTGTCTGAGTGTGTGTTACAGTGTCTGAGTGTGTGTAACAGTTTCTGAGTGAACAGTGTCTGAGTGTTTGTGTAAACAGTGTCTGAGTGTGTAACAGTGTCTGAGTGTGTAACAGTGTCTGAGGTGTGTAACAGTGTCTGACGTGAACAGTGTCTGAGTGTCTGAGTGTGTGTAACAGTGTCTGAGCGTGTGTAACAGTGTCTGAGTGTGTAACAGGCTGAGGTGTAACATGTCTGAGCTGTGTAACAGTGTCTGAGTGTGTGTAACAGTGTCTGAGCGTGTGTAACAGTGTCTGAGCGTGTGTAACAGTGTCTGAGTGTCTGAGTGTGTGTAACAGTGTCTGAGAGGTGTGTAACAGTGTCTGAGTGTGTGTAACAGTGTAATCTGAGTGTGTGTAACAGTGTCTGAGTGTGTGTAACAGTGGCTGAGCGTGTGTAACGAGGTGGTGTGTAACAGTGTCTGAGCGTGTGTAACAGGATGGCTGAGCGTGTGTAACAGTGGTGTAACAGTGTTGAGTAGTGTGTAAACAGTGTCTGAGTGTGTGTAACAGTGTCTGAGCGGTTCTGAGTGTGTGTACAGTGTCTGAGTGTGTTGTTAAACAGTGTCTGAGCGTGTGTAACAGTGTCTGAGTGTGTTAACAGTGTCTGAGTGTGTGTAACAGTGTTCTGAGTGGTGTGTAACAGTGTCTGAGCGTGTGTAACAGTGTCTGAGCGGTGTTAACAGTGTCTGAGTGTGTGTAACAGTGTCTGAGTGGTGTGTAAACAGTGTGTTTGTAACAGTGTCATGTTGTCACTGAGCGTGTGTAACAGTGTCGTGAGCGTTGTGTGTAACAGTGTCTGAGTGTGTGTAACAGTTGTCTGAGAGTGTGTGTAACAGTGTGTGTGTACAGTGTCTGAGCGGTGTAACAGTGTTGAGTGTGTGTAAAACAGTGTCTGAGCGTGTGTAACAGTGTCTGAGGTGGTGAAACAGTGTCTGAGCGTGTGTAACAGTTCTGGCGTGTGTAACAGTGTCTGAGTGTGTGTAACAGTGTCTGAGTGTGTAACAGTGTCTGAGCGTGTGTAACAGTGTCTGAGTGTGTAACAGTGTCTGAGTGTGTAACAGTGTCTGAGTGTGTGTAACAGTGAGTTAATTACGAATCGTGAGGAGTTGTCGTTCTTGATGGTCTTGGCGTTCCCGAAGGCTTCCAGGATGGGGTTAGCCTGCAGCAGCTGCTTCTCTAGCTCCCCCTGGAGGACAAACGGGGGAAAGGAGGAAAAACAATCACATATCTGTGACGTCACAATTATTATTCCACTTCATGCATATTACCAAAGAATGATGTCACACAACAAAAACAACAGAAGTTACGTTGCACTGTACAACAACAAAGAAATGGACAACTGAGACACACTACAAAGCAGTGCAACAGACACAGAGCAAAACACAGTCAGTGAGATGTAGCATAGCAACCACTCAGAGAGATTAGTGAAACGATTATTATGGGGTGACTTTGATGTTTCACACACTATTTTAAATGTCATAAAGGCCACTACTTTCTAACACACAGAGAGGTCCATCAATAGTTAATAGTGTTCACATGCTATAGGACAGGAGAGATCGATCATATCGGTTAATCAAATGTAGGTGTGACACGATAGCTAGCATGCAGCTATGAACTCCCAAATGGCACCCTATTACATATGTAGTGCACTTCTTTTACCAGACCTCTATAGGCGGTGGTCAAAAGTAGTGCACTAAATAGGGAATAGGGTGCTACTCTCATACTCACATAGGCCAGAGACCCAGGCTTCTCTGGCTTCTCCTACATAGGAGGCAGAGGATGATGTGAGCATTATAACCTATTATAATGTATTATAACCTGGCATAACGTATTATAATGCATTATAACCTGGTATAACGTATTATAATGCATTATTACCTGGCATAACGTATTATAATGAATTATAACCTGGCATAACGTATTATAACCGGGCATAACTTGTTATAACGTATTATAATCTGGCATAACCTGGCATAACGTTTTATAACCTGGCATAACGTATGATAACCTGGCATAACCTGTTATAACGTATCATAGCCTGGCATAACATATCATAACGTGGCATAACGTATCATAACCTGGCATAACATATTATAACCTGGCATAACATATCATAACCTGGCATAACCTGGCTTAACGTTTCATAACCTGGCATAACGTATTATAACCTGGCATAACGTATTATAACCTGGCATAAACCGTAATGCATCAACCTGGCTATAACGTATCATAACCTGGCATAACCTGGCATAAACATATTATAACCTGGCTTAACGTTATCATAACCTGGCATAACGTTCATAATCTAACCTGGCATAATGTATCATAACTGGCATATACGTATCATAACCTGGCATAGACCTGGCATAACGTAAATTATAACCTGGCATAACGTATCATAACCTGGCATAACGTATATATACCTGGCATAATGTATATAACCTGGCATAACGTATCATAACCTGGCATAATGTATTAATACTTGGCATAACGTATCAATAACCTGGCATAAACGTATATAACCTGGCATAACGTATTATAACCTGGCATAACGTATTTATAACCTGGCATAACGTTATAACGGCATAACGTATCATAACCTGGCATAATCTGGCATAACGTATTATAACTGGCATAACGATATTATAACGGCATATGTATCATAACCTGGCATAACGTATATAACCTGGCATAACCTGGCATAACGTATCATAACCTGGCTAAACCTGGCATAATGTATTAATAACTTGGCATAACGTATCATACCTGGCATAACGTATCATAACCTGGCATAACGTATTATAACCTGGCATAACCGTATTAAACTGGCATAACGTATTATAACCTGGCATAACGTATCATAACCTGGCATAATCTGGCATAAACGTATTATAACCTGGCATATAACGTATTATAACCTGGCATAATGTATCATAACCTGGCATAAACGTATTCATAACCTGGCATAACCTGGCATAAACGTATTAAACCTGGCATAACGTATCATAACCTGGCATAACGTATTATACACCTGGCATAATGTATTATAACCTGGCATAACGTATCAAACCTGGCATAACGTATTATAAACTTGGCATATAACGTATCATAACCTGGCATAACGTATCATAAACCGGCTAACATATTATAACCTGGCATAACGTATCATAACCTGGCATAACCTGCGCTTAAGTATTATAACCTGGCTTTAACGTTCATAACCTGGCATAACGTAATTATAACCTGGCATAATGTAATCATAACCTGGCATAAACATAATCAATAAGCCTGGCCAT
>NW_019946133.1:54690-68553 GCF_002910315.2 Salvelinus sp. IW2-2015
ATGGAGAGAGGGAGGGAGAAGAGAGAGAGAGAGACAGCGAGGGATGGGAGAGAGATAGAAGGAGAGAAGGGAAACAGAGGAAGAGAGAAAGAGGGAGGGGAGGGAGAGAGAGAGAGAGGAGGGGAGAGAGAGGAGAGAGATAGAAGGGAAACAGAGAGAGGGAGGGGAGAGGGAGAAAGATAGAAGGTAAACAGAGAGGGAGGGGGAGAGAGGGAGAGAGATAGAAGGGAAAACAGAGGAGAGATGGAGAGGGAGGGGGAGGGGGAGAGAGGGAGAGAGATGGAGAGGAGAGAGAGAGGGTTAAGGCAGGACAGTTGAAGCCAAGCTGAACACACCAAACATGAACTTAAGGTGCTCTGTTCACTCACACATAGAGGGAAGACCAGGAACAGCTTCCTACATCTATTTTTGCACAAGATTAACTTCTCTGTCACTCAATATTGGCTAAAAATAGCAGAGGGATGGAGAGGGCTACTGGAGGAAGGTAACCTTGGTAACCTGCTCCATGTATGGCTATTTTGAAACACAAACACTCACACACATACATACACACACCTTATCTCACACACACACACACACACACCTTATCACACACACACACAAGTTAACACACACAGACGGACTCCATGTATGGGTATTTTGAAACATAAACACACACACACATACATACACATACACACACACACCTTATCACACACAGACCAACTCCATGTCTGGGTATTTTGGAGAGTACCCCCTTCTGATGGCTGGAAACTGGACCAGTAGGATTTGGGTTCTGTCTGAAATGGTATCCTGTTCCCTAAATAATGCACTGCTTTTGGTTCTGGGTAGAACCCTTTTGGGTTTCATGTAGTACACTGTGGAAAGGGTTCAACATTGAACCCAAAATAGTTCTATCTGTTTAATCGCTATCCTGTTGCCTAGTCACTTTACCACTRCCTATATGTACATATCTACAGTTGAAGTCGGAAGTTTACATACACCTTAGCCAAAAACTCAGTTTTTCACAATTCCTGACATTTAATCCTAGTAAAAATTTCCTGTCTTAGGTCAGTTAGGATCACCACTTTATTTTAAGAATGTGAAATGTCAGAATAATAGTAGAGAGAATGATTTATTTCAGCTTTATTTCTTCATCACATTCCCAGTGAGTCAGAGTTTACATACACTCAATTAGTATTTGGTAGCGTTGCCTTTAAATTGTTTAACTTGGGTCAAACATTTTGGGTAGACTTCCACACGCCTCCCACAATAAGTTGGGTGAATTTTGGCCCATTCCCCCGACAGAGCTGGTGTAACTGAGTCAGGTTTGTAGGCCTCCTTGCTCGCACACCCTTGTTCAGTTCTGCCCACAGATTTTCTATGGGATTGAGGTCAGGACTTTGTGATGGCCACTCCAATACCTTGACTGATTTTCCCATGATGTCAAGCAAAGAAGCACTGAGTTTGAAGGTAGGCCTTGAAATACATCCACAGGTACACCTCAATTGACTCAAATGAGGTCAATTAGCCTATCAGAAGCTTCTAAAGCCATGACATCATTTTCTGGAATTTTCCAAGCTGTTTAAAGGCACAGTCAACTTAGTGTATGTAAAACTTCTGACCCACTGGAAACTATAGTTTGTTAACAAGAAATTTGTGGAGTGGTTGAAAACAACCAATGACTCCAACCTAAGTGTATGTAAACTTCTGACTTCAACTGTATATAGCCTAGTTATCATTGACTTGGTACTGGTACCCTGTATATAGCCAAGTTATCATTTTACTCAGTACTGGTACCCTGTGTATATAGCTAAGTTACCATTGACTCTGTACTGGTACCCCGTGTATATAGCCAAGTTATCATTGACTAGGTACTGGTACCCCGTGTATATGCTAAGTTATCATTGACTCAGTACTGGTACCCCGTGTGTATCATTGTGTATTTATTCCTTGTGTTATTATTGTATCATCTTCTCTCTTCATTGTTGGGTACGTAAGTCAGCATGTCACTGTTAGTCTACACCTGTTGTTCACAAAAGCATGTGACAAATAACATTATATTTGATTTGATGTGCTCTGGTGAAAAGTAGTGTCTCTCTACCCCCCTTTACTTGCATCATGTTCCTGTAAGCGTTATCAGTGATGGAGTAGATATGGGAGGAACCTCGTGGCGTTTCTTCCCCTTATAATCTGAATGATCTTCTCTGAGTAGATAGGAAGCATCTTATAGGGTTTACCACCACACAGAACAGACCTGAATACGTCTGGAGGAGGGGAGGAGGGGGAGGGGGAGGAGGGGGAGGGGAGGAGGACAGGGGAGAGGAGGGGGAGGGGGGGAGGAGGAGCAGGGGAGGAGGGGGAGGAGGACAGGGGAGAGGAGGGGGAGGAGGGGAAGGAGGACAGGGGAGGAGGGGGAAGGAGGACAGGGAGAGGAGGGGGAGGAGGACAGGGGAGAGGAGGGGGAGGAGGGGAGGAGGAGCAGGGGAGGAGGGGGAGGGACAGGGAGAGGAGGGGGAGGAGGGGGAGGAGGAGCAGGGGAGGAGGGGAGGAGGAAGGGGAGGAGGAGCAGGGGAGAGGAGGGGGAGGAGGGAGGAGAGGACAGGGGAGGAGGAGCAGGGGAGAGGAGGGGAGAGGAGGGGAGAGGAGGGGGAGGAGGAAGGGAGAGGAGGGGGAGGAGGAAGGGGAGAGGAGGGGAGGAGGGGGAGGAGGACAGGGGAGGAGGAGCAGGGGAGAGGAGGGGGAGGAGAGCAGGGGAGGGGAGGGGAGGGGAAGGAGAGGAGGGGGGGAGGAAGGAGGAGGGGGGGAGGAGGGGAGGAGGACAGGGAGGAGGAGCAGGGGAGAGGAGGGAGGAGGAAAGGGGAGAGGAGGGGAGGGAGGGAGGAGGAGGGGAGGGAGGGGGAGAGGACAGGGGAGGAGGAGCAGGGAGAGGAGGGGAGGAGACAGGGGAGAGGAGGGGAGGAGGACAGGGGAGAGGAGGGGGAGGGGAGGGGAGGAGGACAGGGGAGGAGGCAGGGAGAGGAGGGGGAGGGGACAGGGGAGAGGGGGGAGGAGGACAGGGAGAGGGAGGGGAGGAGGGGGAGGAGGGACAGGGGAGGAGGAGCAGGGGAGGAGGAGGGGAGGAGGACAGGGGAGGAAAGGGAGAGGAGGAGAAGAGAGGAGGGGTAGGGGGGGAAGGAGGAGGATGAGCAGGGGAGAGGAGAGGAGGAAGAGGAGAGGAGAGAAGGAGGAAGGAAGAGGGGAGGAGGAAGAGAGGAGGAGGAGGGGAGAGGAGAAAGAGGGGAGGGGGACGGGTAGGAGGAGGAGAGGAGGGAGGATGGAGGAGGAGAGGAGTGGAGAGGGGCAAGAGGAGGAAGAGAGCAGGAGAGAAAAAGGAGGAAGAGGAAGAAGAGGAAGATGATGAAGAGGAGGAGGAGAGGAAAGGTTAGGATCAACATACAGTTAAAACCAGATCATAATTTTGTTTGTGTGTGTATTGTGTGTGCATGTATGTACCTGTGCGTGCGTGTGTGTGTGCATACCTATGTACGTGTGTGTACGTGTGTGTGTGTGTGTGTGTCTATACGGATATTGTCTTTACACTCGTATGCCTTTCCTGCAGTCAAATGACCAAATCACCCTCCAGTGGCCTCATGGGTGGAATGTTATTCATATTTTAAATAATTTAATTATTCATTATTCATAAAAACCCACTGAGAATTCTGTGTTTCTAAGTCAAACGGTTTTGTTATATTTCAGTCTTCTGTGATGTATATAAAGTGTAATACTGGGATAAAAACTCAACATTGAAGACATTTCAACTCTATATCTGACATGGTACAGGGATCTTCTTTTGTTTAAGTCCAGAACCATGTGTGTGAAGGTGTAGACTTTTGTTTCAAAGTAGATTTGTTTAAGACTACCCAGAAACACTCTGTGTGGTGCTGATTTAGCCACTGCAGTAAAAGGTGAACAAATAAGTGCAATCTAGAACCTAAAATGGTTCTTCGGCTGTCCCCATAGGAGAACCCTTTGAAGAACACTTTTTGAGTTCCAGGTAGAACCCTTTTGGTTCCAGGGAGAACCCTTTTGGTTCCAGGGAGAACCCTTTCCACAGAGGTTTCTACATGGAACCCAAAAGGCTTCTCCTATGGGGACAGCTGAAGAACCCTTTTGGAACCCATTTCCTCTAAGAGGGTACTCACGTAGATGAGGCTGGAGAAGTACCTCTCTTTGAGGTTGTGGAGGACAGAGGCCTCGTTGAGACAGGTAAGAGCTGCCATGTCCTCCACCTTACTGAACTTAGGAGGGTTCATCTTCTGGATATCATCCTTGTTGACTGTCGCTTTCCTACCGTTAGCCAACTCTACCAGCACCTGGACAGCAGGAGAGAGGAGGAGGAAGAACAGGAAGAGGAGGAGGAGAAGGAGGAAGAGGAGGAGGAAGAAGAGGAAGAGGAGGAGGAGAAAAAAGATKAAGAGGAGGAGGATGATGAAGATGAGGAGGAGGAAGATGAGGAGTAGGAGCAGGAAGAAAAGGAAGAAGAGGAGGAAAATGAGGAGGAAGAGGATGAGGAGGAAGATGAGGAGAATAATGAGGAAGATGAGGAAAAACATGAAGAGGAGGAGGAGAAGGAGGAAGAGGAAAATTAGGAAGAGGAGGAAAATGAGGAGGAAGAGGATGAGGAGGAAGATGAGGAGGAAGAAGAAGAAGAGGAAGATGAGGAGGAAGAAGAAGAAGAGGAGGAGGAAGATTTACTAGGGCCCTGGTGAAAAGTAGTGTACTATATAGTGAATAGGGTGCCATTTGGAGTGTAGCAGACTTACATCGTCTCCCTTCTCCTCCTTGATGCTGGCGGCCTCAAACCCCTCCTTCTCTGACGGGATCCACACCATCTTCTTGGCCGACCAATCAGCCTGCCCCACACCACTGTTCCTGAAGTCATCGTCCTGCCGCAGGAACTTGCTGTCGTCAGAGGCGGAGTCGKCAGCCATCTTGGGAAGGTCGTCGTYGGTGACAGGAAGGTCGTCGTTGGTGACAGGAAGGTCGTCTGTGATTGGAGGGTCAGTGATTGGAGGGTCGGTCTCAAAGCTGAGGGAGAGAAAGAGAGAGGAATTGGGAGAGATGAGGAGAAGGAGAGATATAGGAAGAGATGAGGAGGAGAGATACAGGAAGAGGGAGATATGAAGAGAGGAGGAGAGGTATAGGAAGAGAGGGAGAGATGAAGAGAAGGAGAGATATAGGAAGAGAGGGAGAGATGAAGAGAGGAGGAGAAGGAGGAGAAGGAGGAGATATAGGAAGAGAGGGAGAGATGAGAAGGAGGAGAAGGAGAGATATAGGAAGAGAGGAGAGATGAGGAGAAGGAAAGAGATATAGGAAGAGAGGGAGAGATGAAGAAGGGGAGAAGGAGAGATATAGGAAGAGAGGGAGAGATGAAGAAGGAGGAGAAGGAGAGATATAGGAAGAGAGGGAGAGATGAAGAAGGAGGAGAAGGAGAGATATAGGAAGAGAGGAGAGATGAAGAGAGGAGAGAAGGAGAGATATAGGAAGAGAGGGAGAGATGAAGACAGGAGGAGAAGGAGAGATATAGGAAGAGAGGAGAGATGAAGACAGGAGGAGAAGGAGAGGATATAGGAAGAGAGGGAGAGATGGAGAGAGGAGGAGAAGGAGAGATATAGGAAGAGAGGGAGAAGATGAGAGAGGGAGGAGAAGAGAGATATAGGAAGAGATGAAGACAGGAGGAGAAGGAGAGATATAGGAAGAGAGGGAGAGATGAAGAGAGGAGGAGAAGGAGAGATAGAGGAAGAGAGGGAGAGATGAAGAGAGGAGGAGAAGGAGAGATATAGGAAGAGAGGGAGAGATGAAGACAGGAGGAGAAGGAGAGATATAGGAAGAGATGAAGACAGGAGGAGAAGGAGAGATATAGGAAGAGAGGAGAGATGAAGACAGGAGGAGAAGGAGGAGATATAGAAGAGAGGAGAGGATGAAGAGAGGAGGAGAAGGAGAGATAGAGGAGAGAGGGGAGAGATGAGAGAGAGGAGAAGGAGAGAGAGAGGAAGAGAGGGAGAGATGAAGAGAGGAGGAGAAGAGAGATAGAGGAAGAGAGGGAGAGATGAAGAGAGGAGGAGAAGGAGAGATATCGGAAGAGGGGGGAGATGAAGAGAGGAGGAGAAGGAGAGATAGAGGAAGAGAGGGAGAGATGAAGAGAGGAGGAGAAGGAGAGATATCGGAAGAGGGGGAGAGATACGATGTTATAACTATCCTCTGATGATGATGAGGAATTCACAAAACATCAACTCAGACAAACAACAACAACAATCACAACAATTCCAGTGATTAATAGGAAATGCTACTTAGACCTCAGAAACATCCCGTCTGTCTGTCTGTCTGTCTGTCTGTCTGTCTGTCTGTCTGTCTGTCTGTCTGTCTGTCTGTCTGTCTGTCTGTCTGTCTGTCTGTCTGTCTGTCTGTCTGTCTGTCTGTCTGTCTGTCTCCTTCTCTCTTTCTCTCCCATTTTTTCCCTTGTTCTCTTCCCTCACTCTCTCTCTTCCCCTCTCTTCCCCCTCTCTCTCTCTGTATCACTCCGTGGTTTAACATCACATATTAAATCATCCTCCAATGCCTCGTTATATCTGTCTACAGCTTCAGTTTCAACCTCGTGAACTTTGATTTATTCAGGGTCTCATTCCCAATCTCCTACAACCACATAGATGAAGATAAACAGTACAGCCGTAGTGTTGTAAAGCCTCACTTATCAATCTGCCTCCCAGGTGACCCCTCTTCCTGTTGTAAAGCCTCACTTATCAAACCTGCCTCCCAGGTGACCCCCTCTTCCTGTTGTAAAGCCTCACTTATCAATCTGCCTCCCAGGTGACCCCCCTCTTCCTGTTGTAAAGCCTCACTTATCAATCTGCCTCCCAGGTGACCCCCTCTTCCTGTTGTAAAGCCTCACTTATCAACCTGCCTCCCAGGTAACCCCCCTCTTCCTGTTGTAAAGCCTCACTTATCAATCCGCCTCCCAGTGACCCCCCTCTTCCTGTTATAAAGCCTCACTTATCAACCTGCCTCCCAGGTGACCCCCTCTTCCTGTTGTAAAGCCTCACTTATCAACCTGCCTCCCAGGTGACCCCTCTTCCTGTTGTAAAGCCTCACTTATCAATCTGCCTCCCAGGTGACCCCCCTCTTCCTGTTGTAAAGCCTCACTTATCAATCTGCCTCCCAGGTGACCCCCTCTTCCTGTTGTAAAGCCTCACTTATCAACCTGCCTCCCAGTGACCCCCCTCTTCCTGTTGTAAAAGCCTCACTTATCAATCTGCCTCCCAAGTGACCCCCTCTTCCTGTTGTAAAGCCTCACTTATCAATCTGCCTCCCAGGTGACCCCCTCTTCCTGTTGTAAAGCCTCACTTATCAACCTGCCTCCCAGGTGACCCCCTCTTCCTTTGTAAAGCCTCACTTATCAATCCCTCCCAGGTGACCCCCCTCTTCCTGTTTAAAGCCTCACTTATCAACCTGCCTCCCAGGTGACCCCCTCTTCCTGTTGTAAAGCCTCACTTATCAACCTGCCTCCCAGGTGACCCCCTCTTCCTGTTGTAAAGCCTCACTTATCAATCTGCCTCCCAGGTGACCCCCCTCTTCCTGTGTAAAGCCTCACTTATCAATCTGCCTCCCAGGTGACCCCCTCTTCCTGTTGTAAAGCCTCACTTATCAATCCGCCTCCCAGGTGCCCCCTCTTCCTGTTATAAAGCCTCACTTATCAACCTGCCTCCCAGGTGACCCCCTCTTCCTGTTGAAGCCTCACTTATCAACCTGCCTCCCAGGTGACCCCCTCTTCCTGTTGTAAAGCCTCACTTATCAATCTGCCTCCCAGGTGACCCCCTCTTCCTGTTGTAAAGCCTCACTTATCAACCTGCCTCCCAGGTGACCCCCTCTTCCTGTGTAAATGCCTCACTTAACAATCTGCCTCCCAGGTGACCCCCCTCTTCCTGTTGTAAAGCCTCACTTATCAACCTGCCTCCCAGGACCCCCTCTTCCTGTTGTAAAGCCTCACTTACAATCTGCCTCCCAGGTGACCCCCTCTTCCTGTTGTAAAGCCTCACTTATCAAACCTGCCTCCCAGTGACCCCCTCTTCCTGTTGTAAAGCCTCACTATCAATCTGCCTCCCAGGGACCCCCCTCTTCCTGTTGTAAAGCCTCACTTATCAACCTGCCTCCAGGTGACCCCCTCTTCCTGTTGTAAAGCCTCACTTATCAATCTGCCTCCCAGGTGACCCCTCTTCCTGTTGTAAAGCCTCACTTATCAACCTGCCTCCCAGGTGACCCCCCTCTTCCTGTTGTAAAGCCTCACTTATCAATCTGCCTCCCAGGTGACCCCCTCTTCCTGTTGTAAAGCCTCACTTATCAACCTGCCTCCCCGGTGACCCCCCTCTTCCTGTTGTAAAGCCTCACTTATCAATCTGCCTCCCAGGTGACCCCCCTCTTCCTGTTTCCTGTGTAAACCTCACTTCAACCCTGCCTCCCAGGTGACCCCCCTCTTCCTGTTGTAAAGCCTCACTTATCAATCCGCCTCCCAGGTGACCCCCTCTTCCTGTTATAAAGCCTCACTTATCAACCTGCCTCCCAGGTGACCCCCTCTTCCTGTTGTAAAGCCTCACTTATCAACCTGCCTCCCAGGTGACCCCCTCTTCCTGTTGTAAGCCTCACTTATCAATCTGCCTCCCAGGTGACCCCCCTCTTCCTGTTGTAAAGCCTCACTTATCATCACTGCTCCACGGTGACCCCTCTCCTGTTGTATAAAGCCTCACTTATCAACCTCTGCTCCCAGGTGACCCCCCTCTTCCTGTTGTAAAGCCTCACTTATCAACTGCCTCCCAGTGACCCCCTCTTCCTGTTGTAAAGCCTCACCTTATCAATCTGCCTCCCAGGTGACCCCCTCTTCCTGTTGAAAAGCCTCACTTATCAACCTGCCTCCCAGGTGACCCCTCTTCCTGTTGTAAAGCCTCACTTATCAATCCTGCCTCCCAGGTGACCCCCCTCTTCCTGTTATAAAGCCTCACTTATCAACCTGCCTCCCAGGTGACCCCCTCTTCCTGTTGTAAAGCCTCACTTATCAACCTGCCTCCCAGGTGACCCCCCTCTCCTGTTGTAAAGCCTCACTTATCAATCTGCCTCCCAGGTGACCCCCTCTTCCTGTTGTAAAGCCTCACTTATCAATCTGCCTCCCAGGTGACCCCCTCTTCCTGTTGTAAAGCCTCACTATCAATCCTGCCTCCCAGGTGACCCCCTCTTCCTGTTTAAAGCCTCACTTATCAACCTGCCTCCCAGGTGACCCCCTCTTCCTGTTGTAAAGCCTCACTTATCAACCTGCCTCCCAGGTGACCCCTCTTCCTGTTGTAAAGCCTCACTTATCAATCTGCCTCCCAGGTGACCCCTCTTCCTGTTGTAAAGCCTCACTTATCAACCTGCCTCCCAGGTACCCCCTCTTCCTGTTGTAAAGCTCCACTTACAATCTGCCTCCCAGGTGACCCCCCTCTTCCTGTTGTAAAGCCTCACTTATCAACCTGCCTCCCAGGTGACCCCCTCTTCCTGTTGTAAAGCCTCACTTATCAATCTGCCTCCCAGGTGACCCCCTCTTCCTGTTGTAAAGCCTCACTTATCAACCTGCCTCCCAGGTGACCCCCTCTTCCTGTTGTAAAGCCTCACTTATCAATCTGCCTCCCAGGTGACCCCCTCTTCCTGTTGTAAAGCCTCACTTATAATCTGCCTCCCAGGTGACCCCCTCTTCCTGTTGTAAAGCCTCACTTATCAACTGCCTCCCAGGTGACCCCCTCTTCCTGTTGTAAAGCCTCACTTATCAACTCTGCCTCCCAGGTGACCCCTCTTCCTGTTGTAAAGCCTCACTTATCAACCTGCCTCCCAGGTGACCCCCCTCTTCCTGTGTAAAGCCTCACTTATCAACTGCCTCCCAGTGACCCCCCTCTTCCTGTTGTAAAGCCTCACTTATCAATCTGCCTCCCAGGTGACCCCCCTCTTCCTGTTGTAAAGCCTCACTTATCAATCTGCCTCCCAGGTGACCCCCTCTCCTGTTGTAAAGCCTCACTTATCAACCGCTCCCAGGTGACCCCCTCTTCCTGTTGTAAGCCTCACTTATCAATCTGCCTCCCAGGTGACCCCCTCTTCCTGTTGTAAAGCCTCACTTATCAATCGCTCCCCAGGTGACCCTCTTCCTTTGTAAAGCCTCACTTATCACTGCCTTACCCAGAAGGACCCTCACTTCCTTCGTTGTTTTAAAGCGTAGTATAGAGTACACCCACACACTGCCTCTTTACACACGTAAGCAGAGAATCACAGCTCCACTGCTCCTTCGAGTACCCGTTATCGCGCTCACACGAGAATGCACGGCTCCCCAGGTGAACCCCTTCTCCTATAATATGTGAAGATAAGCACACACCCCTTTTCTCTGGCATTGGTCCACGGTAGTCATAAATACTCTTATGGGGGCGTCAACTCTTGCTCTTCTGCTGCGGGGTCCACTCAGACCCACGAGTGCTTTGGCAGCGAGCTAGCTAGACGCTGCCGTGGACCACGACGCCATGATGAATATGTAAAAATAGGAAGGTGGATGAGCTATTTGTAATAATCTCGGAAGGTGAGCTACGGGTTGGAAGAGTGAGGGGAGGGACGACGATAACGATGACCATCGGCAGGCTATCAGATCGTTTCGGTTAGAAAACGGGTGATGTAGGGATGAAGACTCGCGACTAGCTATCTAGATGAGTTGACCTGGAGAAATCGAAGATGGGTCACGTTGTGCAAGATCTTAGGATGTGAGCGGTAAGTCACATAAGTATGTACTTGTGACTCTGCAATAACACGAGTGTCGAGATGATGACTGGTTTTATACTGATAAGGGCCTATAGCTGTTGTCGTCTAGATGAGACAGGTGTGTGTGGAGAAGGTCGGTGAGAGCTTACTGGTATGCGGACCACACTCGCGCTATGTAGATGCCACTTGAGTTTGAACAACCAACATGGGTGACCTGTCCAGTCAGTCACTAGGCGCTTAGTCTCTGGTCACAGAAATTAACTGAGTCTATTTAACCTTGGCTAAATACAGGTTAAGAATAAAATCCTTATTTACAATGACGGCCTACCAAAAGGCAAAAAGGCCCTCCCTGCAGGGTACGGGGGCTGGGATTAAAAATAAAGAGTAAATAAGGAGGAAGAGAGTTATTAGTGATGTAAGCGGAGGGATAGTGAGGCGGATGCTGATATGCACACTATATAGTAAATACGGTAACACGCGGAGTGCAGTCCGCCCTGTCGAGACGCATAGTTAGACACATAGGAACAGCACGTGAGGGTTAGTCAGCAAGTAAAAACATGGTGCTGTTAGATTAGTAAGCGTATTAGACATCCGGACACAGGAGAAGAATCAGACGTAGGAGAAATCTCACACGGATGGTAAGGACCAACATTACATTCCACAAAGGCAGCCACCAACTGTCAGTAAGAGTTCCAATTACTGAGAATGAAGAGTATTGAGAGTTCTGTGTCGGCGAGCGCTGGAAGAGATTCGTACTTCTGATCGTGACTTCAGAGATAGGTCGGAGCGCCCTCCTTGGATGAGTCTAGCTATGAGCAAGACCATGGGAAGATCAGACGCGCACCAGCTTTTTATTCCTGCTAGAAGATCACAGAAACGGATTCCTTACCATAGACATAGCTTGATTTATTGTTCTGTGCACAGCCAAAGGGGGACAGTTCCAGGTTGGGCTGGCGGTGGGTTGTGCGGGGCTGGGGCCAGCGGGGGACTACCAGGGTTTGGCTCAAAATTCCATTTCAATTACAGGGAGAGGGAATTAGACTTGTCATACACACTATCAACGTATTGATGGTCGCCGTTGTATTTTGAGTAGCGATGTGATAATTGAAATATGGGATTGATCCCAACTCTGGTTGTCAAACACTTCTGTTGATCTGGGGAATGAGGGTTGTTTTTTTAGGGTCTTTGATGGTGCAGTGTTAGTTTGAGTAGATGGAGTTTGAAAATGGATTGATCCCAGGCTGGATTGGTACTGGTGTCAAACCATACTTCTGTGACTAGGGGAGAGGTTGGTATTTTTAGGTCTATGGAAGTTGTTTGCACAAGGTGACATCGCTAATGAGAACGTGAAATCGCAGATTTGGAAAGAAGCTATCACCTGACATAACTCAACATTATTATCACTCCCCTAGCCTGTATGTAAGCATAGCACCAGCCTCGTCAACGAGTCTAAGCCCTTTATGGCACAAGTAACTAGTAGGCGAGTAGGTGGATGTAAGCGGGATATTGTGCTCACGGATTAGAAAAATGCGAGGCTGCTTATCTACATACATCAAGAGGAGTGCCAGTGAGTACTGGTACGTTAGGATAGACCGAAGCTGTAGAGTACGAGAGATACAGTACTTAAAAAGTCGCAAAACGTCATCTAAAATATAGCGACAACAACTTATCTGAAAGTCCCCTAAAGTGCAGACATTGTTGATTGAAACATGCACGCAAACACATGTAGTACCTGAACACAAACAACGACCCATGTGAATAAGTGGTAACACATAAGAACAGTAGATAAGACAGATTATATACCTGAACAGGCAACCATGAGTCAGCGTGGGAACGCAAGTGCCCCGCCTATAAACCTGTAGCATATTTTAATATTCAACGGTCTTTCGGCACGAGAGGTAAGTAGCCAGGCTAATAGCTGATGATCGTCTCATCAGTATATGATCTATATGCTGTATAGGTATAAGATATCATCACTGCACCGTATATAGATATGGCGAGGAGTGGCGACGGATATAGGGAAACTAAGAGTATATGTTCGTAGCGTAGGATGTCATAGTATACATATATTTAGAAGAAGATGGTAGCACAGGTATGACGACGAGGTATGATTATAGTATAATACTATCTGTGTGAGAGATGTACATAAGAGAAGTGAGGAGATATGTCAGGTAACAGAAAGTAGCATCGCGTGCCACGCCGATAGAGAATGATAGGAGACGGACAGGTAAACGCTTTAGGTGGTAACTATCCTTCCACCGGATGAACATCCTACCCAGGTATTGTAAACCGGCCCGCTCCGCCCGTGGGAGAGAGCAGCGTGCGCGGTTCCTCCTCGTCTCTATGGAGATAGAGAGTATCTGATGAGCTATATGGTGAGGTCCCTGGTACCAGTTTTGTTTGTGCATATCATTACCCTGGTACCAGTTTGTTGTGCTAACATTCCATGGTAGAATGTTTTGTGTGGCGAAAATATCAAAACAACTGAGTACCAGTTTGTTTTATGTGCTTCATTACACCCTGGTACAGTTTGTGTGCATCATTACCCTGGTACCATTAATGTTTGTTGCTCTAACAATCACACAATGGATCTAGTTGTTGTGGCATAATATAACAACTGGTACCAGTTTATGTTTGTGCATCATTACCCTGTACCAAGTTTGTTTGTCGCAACATCATTACGAAGCTCTGGTACGCAGTTTGTTTGTGCTACATTACCTGGTAACCAGTTTGCTTGTGCTATGATTACCTAAATGACGGTATCACAGTTATGGGTTTGTGCTAATCACTACGCTCCTGGTACCAAGTTGTTTGTGCTATTTCATTACAGTGTACCATTTGTTTGTGTCTAACATTACATGGTACCAGTTGTTTTGTGCTATCATTACCCGGTACCAGTTTGTTTGTGCTATCATTACCCCCGGTACCAGTTTGTTTGGGCTATATTTAACAGTTGTGTTACCAATTTGTTTTTGGTGCTATCATTAGCCGTAACCCAGACTTGTTTGTGCCTATCATTACACTGGTACCAATTTGTTTGTGCTATCATACCCGGTAAAGTTATGGGCTTTGAGTGCTATCATT
>NW_019946133.1:68578-79260 GCF_002910315.2 Salvelinus sp. IW2-2015
AAAGAGAGAGGAATTGGGAGAGATGAGGAGAAGGAGAGATATAGGAAGAGATGAGGAGGAGAGATACAGGAAGAGGGAATATGAAGAGAGGAGGAGAGTATAGGAAGAGAGGGAGAGATGAAGAGAAGGAGAGATGAAGAGAGGAGAGAAGGAGAGATATAGGAAGAAGAGGGAGAGATGAAGACAGGAGGAGAAGGAGAGATATAGGAGAGAGGGAGAGATGAGGAGAAGGAGAGATATAGGAAGAGAGGGAGAGATGAAGACAGGAGGAGAAGGAGAGATATAGGAAGAGAGGGAGAGATGAAGACAGGAGGAGAAGGAGAGAATAGGAAGAGAGGGAGAGATGAAGAGAGGAGGAGAAGGAGAGATATAGGAAGAGAGGAGAGATGAAGAGAGGAGGAGAAGGAGAGATAGAGGAAGAGGGGAGAGATGAAGACAGAAGGAGAAGGAGAGATATAGGAAGAGAGGGAGAGATGAAGACAGGAGGAGAAGGAGAGATATAGGAAGAGAGGGAGAGATGAAGAGAGGAGGAGAAGGAGAGATATAGGAAGAGAGGGAGAGATGAAGAGAGGAGGAGAAGGAGAGATATAGGAAGAGATGAAGACAGGAGGAGAAGGAGAGATATAGGAAGAGATGAAGACAGGAGGAGAAGGAGAGATATAGGAAGAGGGGAGAGATGAAGACAGGAGAGAAGGAGAGATATAGGAAGAGAGGAGAGATGAAGAGAGGAGGAGAAGGAGAGATAGAGGAAGAGAGGGAGAGATGAAGAGAGGAGGAGAAGGAGAGATATAGGAAGAGAGGGAGAGATGAAGACAGGAGGAGAAGGAGAGATGAGGAAGAGATGAAGACAGGAGGAGAAGGAGAGATATAGGAAGAGAGGGAGAGATGAAGACAGGAGGAGAAGGAGAGATATAGGAAGAGAGGGAGAGATGAAGAGAGGAGGAGAAGGAGAGATAGAGGAAGAGAGGGAGAGATGAAGAGAGGAGAGAAGGAGAGATAGAGGAAAGAGGGAGAGATGAAGAGGAGGGGAGAAGGAGAGATAGAGGAAGAGAGGGAGAGATGAAGAGAGGAGGAGAAGGAGAGATAGAGGAAGAGAGGGAGAGATGAAGAGGAGGAGAAGGAGAGATAGAGGAAGAGAGGGAGAGATGAAGAGAGGAGGAGAAGGAGAGATATGGAAGAGGGGGGAGAGTACGATGTTATAACTATCCCTCTGATGATGATGAGGAATTCACAAAACATCAACTCAGACAACAACAACAACAATCACAACAATTCCAGTGATTAATAGGAAATGCTACTTTAGACTCAGAAACATCTCTGTCTGTCTGTCTGTCTGTCTGTCTGTCTGCTGTCTGTCTGTCTGTCTGTCTGTCTCTCCTGTCTTATTTTTTCCCTTTGTTCTCTTCCCTCCCCTCTCTCTCTCCCCTCTCTCTCTCTGTATCACTCCGTGGTTTAACATCACATATTAAATCCATCCTCCAATGCCTCGTTATATCTGTCTACACTTCAGTTTCAACCTCGATGAACTTTGATTATTCAGGTCCATTCCCAATCTCCTACAACCACATAGATGAAGATAAACAGTAGCACGTAGTGTTGTAAAGCCTCACTTATCAATCTGCCTCCCAGGTGACCCCTCTTCCTGTTGTAAAGCCTCACTTATCAACCTGCCTCCCAGGTGACCCCCCTCTTCCTGTTGTAAAGCCTCACTTATCAATCTGCCTCCAGGTGACCCCCTCTTCCTGTTGTAAAGCCTCACTTATCAATCTGCCTCCCAGTGACCCCTCTTCCTGTTGTAAAGCCTCACTTATCAATCTGCCTCCCAGGTGACCCCCTCTTCCTGTTGTAAAGCCTCACTTATCAATCCTGCCTCCCAGGTGACCCCTCTTCCTGTGTAAAGCCTCACTTATCAATCTGCCTCCCAGGTGACCCCCTCTTCCTGTTGTAAAGCCTCACTTATCAATCTGCCTCCAAGTGACCCCCTCTTCCTGTTGTAAAGCCTCACTTATCAATCTGCCTCCCAGGTGACCCCCCTCTTCCTGTTGTAAAGCCTCACTTATCAACCTGCCTCCCAGTGACCCCCCTCTTCCTGTTGTAAAGCCTCACTTATCAATCCTGCCTCCCAGGTGACCCCCCTCTTCCTGTTAAAGCCTCACTTATCAACCTGCCTCCAGGTGACCCCCTCTTCCTGTTGTAAAGCCTCACTTATCAACCTGCCTCCCAGGTGACCCCTCTTCCTGTTGTAAAGCCTCACTTATCAATCTGCCTCCCAGGTGACCCCCCTCTTCCTGTTGTAAAGCCTCACTTATCAATCTGCCTCCCAGGTGACCCCTCTTCCTGTTGTAAAGCCTCACTTATCAACCTGCCTCCCAGGTGACCCCCTCTTCCTGTTGTAAGCCTCACTTATCAATCTGCCTCCCAGGTGACCCCCTCTTCCTGTTGTAAAGCCTCACTTATCAACCTGCCTCCCAGGTGACCCCCTCTTCCTGTTGTAAAGCCTCACTTATCAATGCCTCCCAGGTGCCCCCCTCTTCCTGTTGTAAAGCCTCACTTATCAATCTGCCTCCAAGTGACCCCCTCTTCCTGTTGTAAAGCCTCACTTATCAATCTGCCTCCCAGGTGACCCCCTCTTCCTGTTGTAAAGCCTCACTTATCAACCTGCCTCCCAGGTGACCCCCCTCTTCCTGTTGTAAAGCCTCACTTATCAATCCGCCTCCCAGGTGACCCCCCTCTTCCTGTTATAAAGCCTCACTTATCAACCTGCCTCCCAGGTGACCCCTCTTCCTGTTGTAAAGCTCACTTATCAACCTGCCTCCCAGGTGACCCCCTCTTCCTGTTGTAAAGCCTCACTTATCAATCTGCCTCCCAGGTGACCCCCTCTTCCTTTGTAAAGCCTCACTTATCAATCTGCCTCCCAGGTGACCCCCTCTTCCTGTTGTAAAGCCTCACTTATCAACCTGCCTCCCAGGTGACCCCCTCTTCCTGTTGTAATGCCTCACTTATCAATCTGCCTCCCAGGTGACCCCCTCTTCCTGTTGTAAAGCTCACTTATCAACCTGCCTCCCAGGTGACCCCCTCTTCCTGTTGTAAAGCCTCACTTATCAATCTGCCTCCCAGGTGACCCCCTCTTCCTGTTGTAAAGCCTCACTTATCAACCTGCCTCCCAGGTGACCCCCCTCTTCCTGTTGTAAAGCCTCACTTATCAATCTGCCTCCCAGGTGACCCCCCTCTTCCTGTTGTAAAGCCTCACTTATCAACCTCCTCTCCAGGTGACCCCCTCTTCCTGTTGTAAAGCCTCACTTATCAATCTGCCTCCCAGGTGACCCCCCTCTTCCTGTTGTAAAGCCTCACTTATCAACCTGCCTCCCAGGTGACCCCCTCTTCCTGTTGTAAAGCCTCACTTATCAACCTGCCTCCCAGGTGACCCCCTCTTCCTGTTGTAAAGCCTCACTTATCAACCTGCCTCCCAGGTGACCCCCTCTTCCTGTTGTAAAGCCTCACTTATCAATCTGCCTCCCAGGTGACCCCCCTCTTCCTGTTGTAAAGCCTCACTTATCAATCTGCCTCCCAGGTGACCCCCTCTTCCTGTTGTAAAGCCTCACTTATCAACCTGCTCGTCCTCCCAGCTCCCTCTTCCTGTTGTAGCCTCACTTATCAATCTGCCTCCCAGGTGACCCCCCTCTTCCTGTTGTAAAGCCTCACTTATCAATCTGCCTCCCAGGTGACCCCCCTCTTCCTGTTGTAAAGCCTCACTTATCAACTGCCTCCCAGGTGACCCCCTCTTCCTGTTGTAAAGCCTCACTTATCAACCTGCCTCCCAGGTGACCCCCCTCTTCCCTATATAGTGAATATCTCTGCATGGTCCACGTCACGTCATCATTACTCACTGACAGCTCCTCTTCTCTCCCTGCTGCGGGTCACAGGACCCACGAGGCTTTGCAGCAGGCCAGCTCCGCCTGCCCGTGACCACGACGCCATAGAATATGTAAATAGCAGCAGGATAACTGCAGCTGTAAAAGCTTGAAGCAGCGGTTGATAAGCCATGCTGGGAGGACGATAACGATGACCATGTTTGGTTGAAGCGTCTCCTCAGAGCCCACTGCCTCTGATGGCCCTGTACAGAGAGATGCTGTGGGTCTGCGTCCCAAATGGCATCCTACTCTCTATGTAGTGCACTATCTTTTGACCAGGGCCCATAGGGTACGATTAAGGGCACAGTCAGGGACTTAAAACCACTTCTATTCCTTATAAGGGAAGTGTGTGTCCAGTCAGTGTCTCCTCTCCTGTGGCCAGCTCCAGCCTAGCGTTACTGTTGACACCAACATGGTGACCTGTCAGTAAATCACTAGGCGCTTAGTCTCTGGTCACAGCATTAACATCTAAATAACTAGGCAAGTCAGTTAAGAATAAATTCTTATTTACAATGACGGCCTACCAAAAGGCAAAAGGCCTCCTGCGGGGAAGAGGAGCTGTCAGTGAGTAATGATGACGTGACGTGGACCATGCAGAGATATTCACTATATAGGGAAGAGAGGGTCACCTGGGAGGCAGATTGGTAGGCCGTCACTGCGATTTAAAATAAAATAAAAATATAGGACAAAACACACATCACGACAAGAGAGACAACACAACAGTACATAGAGACCTAAGACAACAACATAGCATGGCAGCAACACATGACAACACAGCAAAACAACATGACAACAACATGGTAGCAACACAACATGGCAGCAGCACAAAACATGGTACAAACATTATTGGGCACAGACAACAGAACAAAGGGCAAGAAGGTAGAGACAACAATACATCACACAAAGCAGCCACAACAGTCAGTAAGAATGTCCATGATTGAGTCTTTTAATGAAGAGATGAACGTGTCCAGTAAACGATCCTACATTGGCATTAGCTGATTATGGTCTGGGTGCACAGCAAGGACAGGTAACCAGGTGCTGCGGTGTGTGGCGGCTGGGCCCGCGGGGATACCAGGGTTCGGGTCAATCGCATTTCAATACAGGAGAGGAATTGAAATTCACATTCAAGTTATTGAATGGCGCCGTTGTATTTTGAGTAGATGGGGTTGAAATGTGGATTGATCCCAACTCTGGTGTCAAACCAACTTCTGTTGACTGGGGATGATGGTTGTATTTTTTAGGTCTATGAATTGTTGAACAAGGTGACATGCTAATAAATGAAATGGCAGTTGGAAAAAGTCTATCACCTGACATAAACATCACTCTATTATCCTAGCCTGCATAGCCCAGCCTCTGTCAAGAGGTCTAAACCTTTATGGCACAGTAGGTAGGTAGTGTCGTATTGCCTGTTCAAACCCAACCCAACTATACCATTATATCACCACATCTCTGAAACACGAACTGAGACCCAGGTGATCGGCTCCGACATGTAAAAGTCAAAACGTCATCTAAATATAGCGACAACAACTTATCTGAAAGTCCAATAAAGTGCACATTGTTGATTGAAACATTGCAAAGCAACACATGTAATACCTGAACAGGCAACACATGTAGTACCTGAACAGGCAACACATGTAGTACCTGAACAGGCAACACATGTAGTACCTGAACAGGCAACACATGTATTATATATTATTTAAATTTGTTATAACATAAATATTTTCACGGGATGTTGGGGGGTTGTAGTTTCTGGTCAAACTCGTTCTTTTTTCTTCTCCTCTTCTCTCTCTGTCTCCTCTCCTCTCTCTCTCTCTCTCTCTTCTCTCTCTCTCTCTCTCTCTGTCTCTCTCTCTGCTCTCTCTCTCTCTCTCTCTCTCTCTCTCTCTGTCTCTCTCTCTCTCTCTCTCTGTTCTCTGTCTCTCTGTCTCTCTCTCTCTCTCTCTCTCTCTCTCTCTCTCTCTCTCTCTCTTCTCTCTCTCTGTCTCTCTCTCTGTCTCTCTCTGTCTCCTCTGGACAGAGGTTTGTGTGATCAACGAGAAAGGATCAAGATATGTGGCATAATTAGGAATTACAGCCCATGGAAATGCATGGAAATGAACCAGCTATTGAGTCCCAAATGGCACCCTATTCCCTATATAGTGCACTGCTTTTTACCAGGGTGCCAGGGCCCGTAGTGCTATGGTCAAAAGTAATGCCTTATATAGGGAATAGGTTGTCATTTGGGACACATCTTATGTGTTTAATGCTTTCAATGCTATCTTGAAGATATTTTGCATTCTATTTACTCAGAGTCAATGGCCTACTTGGCTCAAGTGCATGTAAGGACATTGTGGAAACTAACTGTGGACTGACCTTATCCTTGTTTGTGTCATAATGCCTTATGATCTGGAACTCTGCTGTGTGTTACCATATAATCACATGTATAGAGAGAAGGAGGGGGAGAGAGAAAGAGGGGGAGAGAGAGATAAAGAGAGAGATGGGTAGAGAGAGAGATGGGGAGAGAGAAAGAGGGGGGATAGAGAGGGGAGAGAGAGATAAAGAGAGAGATGGTAGAGAGAGAGAGGGGAGAGCATGCAGAGAGAGACGTGAGAGAGAGTGAGTGCAAGATAGATAGAGGAGAGATATAGAGGGAGAGAGATACTGATGTCTGTGTGGTTAGGGTACAGTTGAAGACGGATGTTACATACACTTAGGTTGGAGTCATTAAAACTAGTTTTTTCAACCACTCCACAAATTTCTTGTTAAAACATATAGTTTTGGCAAGTCGTTAGGACATCTACTTTGTGCATGACACAAGTAATTTTTCCAACAATTGTTACAGACAATTATTTCACTGTATCACAATTCCAGTGGTCAGAAGTGTACATACACTAAATGACTGTGCCTTTAAACAGCTTGGAAAATTCCAGAAAATTATGTCATGCTTTAGAAGCTTCTGAAGGCTAATTGACATAATTTGAGTCAATGGAGGTGTACCTGTGGATGTATTTCAAGGCCTACCTTCAAACTCAGTGCCTTTTTGCTTGACATCATGGGAAAATCAAAAGAAATCAGCCAAGACCTCAGTAAAAAATTGTAGACCTAATCAAGTCTGGTTCATCCTTGGGAGCAATTCCAAATGCCTGAAGGTACCACGTTCATCTGTACAAACAATAGTACGCAAGTATAAACACCATGGGACCAGCAGCCGTCATATCGCTCAGGAAGGAGACACGCTTCTTTCTCCTAGAGATGAACGTACTTTGATGCAAAAAGTGCAAATCAATCCCAGAACAACAGCAACGGCCGTGTGAAGATGCTGGAGGAAACAGGTACAAAAGTATTATATCCACAGTTAAAACGAGTCCTATATCGACATAACCTGAAGGCCGCTCAGCAAGGAGAAGCCACTGCTCCAAAACCGCCATAAAAAAAGCCAGACTACGGTTTGCAACTGCACATGGGGACAAAGATCACTTTTGGAGAATATCTCTGGTCTGATAGAAAAAATAGAACTGTTTGCCATAATGACATATGTTATGTTTGGAGGAAAAAGGGGGAGACGCTTGCCAAGCCAAGAACACCATCCAATCTGTGAAGCACGGGGGTGGCAGCATCATGTTGTGGGGGTGCTTTGCTGCAGGAGGGACTGGTGCACTTCACAAAATAGATGGCATCATGAGGGGAGAAATTATGTGGATATATTGAAGACAACATCTCAAGACATCAGTCAGGAAGGTAAAGCTTGGTCGAAAATGGGTCTTCCAAATGGAATGACCAAGCAAACTTCCAAAGTTATGGCTTTAAGGACACAAAGTCAAGGTATTGGAGTGGCCATCACAAAAGCCCTAACCTCAATCTATAGAAAATCTGTGGCAGAACTGAAAAAGTGTGAGCGAGCCAAACCTGACTCAGTTACACCAGCTCTGTCAGGAGGAATGGACAAAATTCACCCAACTTATTGTGGAAGCTTGTGAAGTCTACCCAAACTTTTGACCCAGTTAAACATTTACATTAAGTCATTTAGCAGACGCTCTAATCCAGAGCGACTTACAAATTGGAAAGTTCATACATATTCATCCTGGTCCGTGGGAATGAACCCACAACCCTGGCGTTGCAAGCGCCATGCTCTACAACTGAGCCACACGGGACAATTTAAAGCAATGGTACCAAATACTAATTGAGTGTATGTAAACTTCTGACCCACTGGATGTGATGAAAAAATAAAAGCTGAATAAATCATTCTCTACTAGTATTCTGACATTTCACATTCTTAAAATAAAGTGGTGATCTAACTGACCTAAGACAGGGCAATTTTACTAGGATTAAATGTCAGGAACTGTGAAAAAACTGAGTTTAAATGTATTTGGTTAAGGTGTATGTAACTTCCGACTCCAACTTACATACATTGGTTGTGTGACAGACAGTATAATGAGAGAGTGAGACAGGCATCATTACCTTAACCCCAACTAGGAGACAGGAATCATTACCCTATACCCCCATAGGAGACAGGTATCATTACCTATACCCCACAGGATGACAGGTATTACCCTATACCCCCCACTAGGAGACAGGTATCATTACCTATACCCCCCAATAAGGGAAAGAAAACAGGTATCATTACCTATAACCCCATAGGAGACAGATCATTTACCCTATACCCCCACTAGGAGACAGGTATCCATTACCCTATACCCCCACTAGAGAGACAGGTATCATTACCCTATAACCCCCACTAGAGACAGCACATTACCCTATACCCCCACTAGGAGACAGCTATCATTACCCTAGACCCCCCACTAGGAGACAGGTATCATTACCCTATACCCCCCACTAGGAGACAGGTATCATTACCCTATACCCCCCACTAGGAGACAGGTATTCATACCCTATACCCCCCACTAGGAGACAGGTATCATTACCCTATACCCCCACTAGGAGACAGGTATCATTACCCTATACCCCCCACTAGAGACAGGCATCATTACCCTATACCCCCCACTAGGAGACAGGTATCATTACCCTATACCCCCTACTTAGGACAGGATCATTACCCTATACCCCCCACTAGGAGACAGGTATCATTACCCATACCCCATAGGAGACAGGTATCATTACCCTATACCCCCCTTACTAGATACAGGGTCATCATACCCTATACCCCCGACCCTAGGAGACAGGTATTCATTACCCTATACCCCCCACTAGGAGAAGGTATCATTACCCTATACCCCCACTAGGAGACAGGTATCAATACCGACATATATCCCCCATAGGAGACAGGTATCATTACCCTATACCCCCCACTAGGAGACAGGTATCATTACCCTATACCCCCACTAGGAGACAGGTATCATTACCCTATACCCCCACGAGAGACAGGTACTCATACCATATACCCCCCACTAAGAGACAGTTGATCTATACCCTATACCCCCACGAGGAGACAGTATCATTACCTATACCCCCACTAGGAGACAGGTATCATTACCTATACCCCCACTAGGAGACAGGTATCATTACCATATACCCCCACTAAGAGACAGGTATCATTACCCTATACCCCACATAGGAGACAGCCGTATCATTACCTTATACCCCCCACTAGGAGACAGGTATCATTACCATATCCCCCCACTAGGAGACAGGTATCATTACCTATACCCCCACTAGAGAGACAGGTATCATTACCCTATACCCCCCACTAGGAGACAGGTATCATTACCTATACCCACCTAGGAGACAGGTATCATTCCCTAACCCCCCACTAGGAGACAGGTATCATTACCCTTATACCCCCCACTAGGAGACAGGTATCATTACCCTATACCCCCACTAGGAGACAGGTATCATTACCCTATACCCCCCACCACAGGAGACAGGTATCATTACCCTATACCCCCCACTAGGAGCAGGTATCATTACCTATACCCCCACTAGGAACAGGTCTATTACACTACCCGTCATACCCCGACCACCTTCACTAAGAGACAGGTATCATTACCCTATACCCCCCATAGGAGACAGGTATCATTACCCATACCCCCACTAGAGAACAGGATCATTACCCTATACCCCCCACTAGGAGACAGGTATCATTACCCTATACCCCCCACTAGGAGACAGGTATCATTACCTATACCCCCACTAGAGACAGGTATCATTACCCATATACCCCCCACTAGAGACAGATATCATTACCCTATACCCCCACTAGGAGACAGGTATCATTACCCTATACCCCCCACTAGGAGACAGGTATCATTACCCTATACCCCCACTAGGAGACAGGTATCATTACCCTATACCCCCCACTAGGAGACAGGTATCATTACCCTATACCCCCACTAGGAGACAGGTATCATTACCCTATACCCCCCCTAGGAGACAGGTATCATTACCCTATACCCCCACTAGGAGACAGGTATCATTACCCTATACCCCCCACTATAGGAGACATGGTCATACCAATATACCCCCTACTGGAGACAGGTATCATTACCTATACCCCCCACTAGGAGACAAGGTATCATTACCAACCCCCCATCTAGGGGAAAGGTAATCCTTACCCCTAGTATTAACCCCTAGGAGACACGTAGTCATGGATACCCCTATACCCCACAGGAAGACAAGGCTTATCATGATACCCTATACACCCCCACCTGAGAGACAGGTATCTACCTTACCCCCACAGGAGCAGCTATCATCCTCCCTCATAACCATGGCAGCGACAGCGTACATTACTCATACCCTATACCCACCCAATGCTAGCAGAGACAGCGTATCACTGAC
>NW_019946133.1:79285-89190 GCF_002910315.2 Salvelinus sp. IW2-2015
GTACCGGAACAGGTGCAGCCCGCCTAAAACCTTGTAGCATATTTAATTTTCCACGGTCTTTCTTCGAGCAGAAATGACAATAGCTATGTATTCAGTGTTCAAACCACGCTGTCCTGCACGCAGTAACAGACCTCTCTATCTGCACCTGTCTATACAGAACGGCAGGCTGTTACCGGTCGGCTATTCGCATACGGCCACATTTATTTAAAAGGAAGCAGACTCAATACTCACTGTAGTCTTTCTCCGGTAGATGTTGGACTCGGAATGTAGTCTATCCTACAAAGTTGTCTGGCTATACGTTACTCCACGAGATAGCGGGACGGGACAGGTAAACGGCTTAGGGTTGTAACTATCCTTCCACCGGATGAAGCATCCTACCCAGGATTTTAAACCGGCCCGCTCCGCCGTGGGAGAGAGCAGCGCGCGCGGTTCCTCCTCGTCTCTATGGTGACCAAAATTTGACAGCAGCCAACGATTTGAGGTACCCTGGTACCAGTTTGTTGGCTATCATTACCCTGGTACCAGTTTGTTTGTGCTATCATTACCCTGTACCAGTTTGTTTGTGCTATCATTACCCTGGTACCAGTTTGTTTGTGCTATCATTACCCTGTACCAGTTTTGTTTGTTGGATCATTACCCTGGTACCAGTTTTGTTTGTGCTATCATTACCACTGGTACCAGTTTGTTTGTGCTATCATTACCCTGGTACCAGTTTGTTTGTGCTATCATTACCCTGGTACCAGTTTGTTTGTGCTATCATTACCCTCATTGGTACCAGTTTGTTTGTGCATTTCAAATACAAAATTTACCTTTTTACTGCGAAAGCACACCGTACACAGGCTCTGTTATTGTTGCTTATCTAATTGTACCCTTAGGTCAGCATCACCCTATACCCCCCACTGGGAGACAGGTATCATTACCCTATACCCCCCACTAGGAGACAGGCATCATTACCCTATACCCCCACTAGGAGACAGGTATCATTACCCTATACCCCCCACTAGGAGACAGTGGGGAGCATCATTTACTTCCAACACCACTTGTGGCTAGCTCTCCAGGCCTAGGACAAAGCTATATCAACATGGTATCTCTCCGTAGCGCTCCAGGCCTAGGACTAAGCTATATCAACATGGTATCTCTCTGTAGCTTTCCAGGCCTAGAACTAAGCTACATCAACATGGTATCTCCCTGTAGCTCTCCAGGCCTAGTACTAAGCTATATCAACATGGTATCTCCCTGTAGCTCTCCAGGCCTTGGACTAAGCTACATCAACATGGTATCTCCCTGTAGCTCTCCAGGCCTAGGACTAAGCTATATCAACATGGTGTCTCTCTGTAGCTCTCCAGGCCTAGTGCCACACGGTATCTCTCTGTATGGTTATTCAAATGATCAAACTGACCCAAGGGAACAGGACCATATAAGGATGAGACAGCAGTGGGTATGTCGGCCTCCCAAATGGCACCCTATTCCCTGCATAGTGCACTACTCTGGTCAAAAGTAGTGCCTTATGTAGGTAATAGGGTGCCATTTGGGACGCATACAATGCCTTGTATGGATGAGACAGCAGCCAGGATGTGGGGGTGAACAACAGTGCCTTGTGTGGATGAGACAGCAGCCAGGATGTGGGGGTGAACAACAGTGCCTTCAGAAACTATTCCCTCACCTTGATTTTTTTCACATTTTGTTGCGTTATAAAGTTTGATTAAAATTGGTTTAAATTGTCATTTTTTTGGTCAACAATCTACACAAAATAATCTGTAATTTCAAAGTGGAAGAACATTTAAAATATTTTTGTATTTTATTCATGGAAAATAAAATGCTAATATATCCTAATTAGATAAGTATTCAACCTCCTGAGTGAATACATGTTAGAATCACCTTTGGCAGCGATTACAGCTGTGAGTCTCTAAGAGCTTTACACACCTGGATTGTACAATATTTGCACATTATTCTTTCTACCATTCTTCAAGCTCTGTCAAGTTGGTTGTTGATCATTGCTAGACAGCCATTTTCAAGTCTTGTCATAGATTTTCAAGACGATTTAAATCAAAACTATAACTAGGCCACTAAGGAACATTCAATGTTGACTTGTATATTTGGCCTTGTGTTTAAGGTATTTGTCCTGCTGAAAGGTGAATTTGTCTCTGACTGTCTGGTGGAAAGCAGACTGAACCAGGTTTTCCTCTAGGATTTTGCCTGTGTTTAGCTCTATTCTGTTACTTTTTATCCTAAAAAACGAGTCCTTGCCGATGACAAGCATACCTATAACATGATGCAGACACCACCATGCTTGAAAATATGAAGCGTGGTACTCAGTGATGTGTGCGTGTGCGTCTGTTGGTTTTACCCCAAACATAATGCTTTGTATTTAGGACCAAAAGTTCCTTTCTTTGCCACATCTTTTGCAGAATTACTTTGGTGCCTTATTGCAAACAGGATGTATGTTTTGGAATATTTGTATTCCTTCGTTCTTTTCCCTCATTTATGTTAGTATTGTGGAGTAACTACAATATTGTTCGTCCATCCTCAGTTTTCTCCTATTACAGCCATTAAACTCTGCAACTGTTTTAAGTCACCATTAGCCTCATGAGCGGTTTCCTCCCTGAGCGGTTTCCTTCCTCTCTGGCAACTGAGTTAGGAAGGGCGCCTGTATCTTTGTAGTGACTGGGTGTATTGATACACCATCCAAAGTGGAAGTAATAACTGCACCATGCTGAAAAGGAATATATATTTTTCATTCCCATCTACCAATAGTTGTCGTTCTTTGCGGGGCATTGGAAAGCCTCCCTCTTATTTGTGGTTGAATCTGTGCTTGAAATTCCCTGCTCGACTGAGGGACCTTACAGATAATTGTATGTGTGGAGTAAAGAGATGGGGTAGTCATTTCAAAATGATCTTAAACACTATTATTGCAGGCAGAGTGAGTCCATGCAACTTGTTATGTGACTTGTTAAAGCACATTGTTACTCCTGAACTTATTTCGGCTTGCCATAACAAAGGAGTTGAATACTTATTGGATTCAAGACATTTCAGCTTTTCATTTTTTATTATTGTGTAAAAAGGTATCCAATCATAATTCCATTATGGGATACTGTGTGTAGATCAGTGACACAATCCGTTTTGAATTCAGGCTGTAACACAACATAATATGGATAAAGTCAAGTGAATACTTTCTGAGGGCCCTGTTGTTACACTCCTTTCTGAAATGAAAAAAAGATCCCTATTCCCTATAAAGTGCACTACTTTTGACCATGGCCCATAGGGAAAAGTGTGCTATTTGCACGTTATTCTAGAGGTTGCGTTATTCATGCACACCAGCGGTGGCCCCGCACAGAGTAAAATAACAAGTGACACACACACACACACACACACATACATACATACAGCTAAGCGCACTGTCACAGATTGACACACACACACACACCAGCTAAACGCACTGTTACCGATTGAGTTATAGCGCCCCCTAGCGGTAACCTTCTATCTTGTTTACAGGAGCGCCAACAGAAGTGCGCTTATGAAAACAAAGCAAAGCGGTAGCGCCGTTAACCCAAATTATCAGAGGAGAACTTGAACAACCGCGAATGGGTTTGGACAAGTTCTGCAGTGCGGACGGTTCCGACCCGTTTTGGGTAAGTTCCACTGTTGCGACCGAGCTAGTCAACTCGTTGTCTTTAGCTGCGTTACACTGTTGACGCCAACAGTTGTTTTCCAGCTTGCTATTAGCGGCTTTGCTTGTAATGACGGTGTCTGCCTGAACTAAGCATGGTAATATCACATAAGGTTACTGTACTGTCTTTGGTAACACTAGCGTTAGCTAACAGTAGCTAGCCAGGTTAGCAAGGCCGTTGTTATGCCGGTTGATAGCAGGTTGGAATGTGTTGACTTGAGCTAACTAGCTAAGCTTAATTTGTATTAATAATGTGTGAAATAGAGGTTGAAATAACGTGGTAGTGCATTTAGAAACGTATATCACTATCAATAAAAGTCGACAGTCGTTTTATTGTGAAGTTGTGTCTAGCTAGCTTAACATATTTCAGTGATTAAACACCATTGATTCCTGTTATGTTAGCTACCCTGCTAGCTAAAACTCACTCTATTCTAACAACTTCATACGAGTCTCACACTACCTCTGCTTTGTTGATGATGGAGCAAAGTGTTTCGATTTTAAATGTTCGCTAGGTAACTTTCAGGACATAACACCCATGTATGATGGCAAGCCTCTCTTGCTAGCAAGGTCCACAACACAAGAACGCCTGTGAATGCTACAGCAAGTCTATCAGCTGTTGCAAGATGCCTTTGTTTGTTCAAACCTGTACACACCATCCACTACGAGTAGCAGCAACATAGAGAGGACATTATTATTACATTAGCTAGATAGAAACCCCCAAAAACTAACTAGAAACCTATTGTTAAATCATGTTGTATGTGTGGAATCCAACCAAACGTGTTATGACACTGAACTAGAAGATTAACTAGGCCAGTCAGTTAAGAACAAACTCTTATTTACAATGACGGCCTCCCCCTGGCCAAACCCTAACGATGCTGGGCCAGTGTGCGCCGCACTATGGGACTCCCAATCACGGCCGGTTGTGATACAGCCCGGGATCAAACCAGGGTCTGTAGTGACGCCTCTAGCACTGAGATGCAGTGYCTTAGATCGCTGCCCCACTCGGGAGCCCAAAAGAGTTACACATGTTTGAAGTGACACATAATGTTATGTCATGTAGATAGATTCTATCTATGTGCGGTCATAACATGCTACCGTCTATTGCCTAATAAGTAAACTGTCAGCTGGCCTGGCTAGATAGGGCTTAGCTCATCATGGCCGAAGGAATTTAGCTACAAGTGTTAGAGGTCCATTTGCCCAAATGTTAATAACAKGGTGTMGGTCTAATTAGTGTTAGTCTCGCTAAGCAGACGGSTTGCCTTGCCTTCCACAATGTTCCAGCTGTTGTTCTAGGTATGGGATTTCAGAGACTGTTAGGCCTAATAACATGCATTTTGTCAATAAGGTCTATGGCTTCCTGAGTTATGATAACATGCAATCTCATCACCCAGTCCCACAACCCTTTGGAACCTGTTATGAGAGACCTGGTAGTGTGATTGTACACTTCTATATTCTACAGGRCTTTGTTGTCTACTCACTGGCTCAGTTATTGAACTAAACAAATTCCAAAGGGGTAAGAGGGCKTGTCTTGAAGCCAAAGGGTATTGAGACAAGTGCTTTCCAAAATCACTGAACTGGTCACTGGTCATGAGTACCTTGGAGTTGCTTGTCCTTTAGCAGCCATGGTCAGACTGATTAAAACAGTAGTGTTATTGAACACATACACAGTATGACTCAGGATCAGGTAAAAACAGTTTGTCATAACATGTTGTGTCAGTGTTGTGACAGTGTTGTGACAGTGTTGTCTCGGTGTTGTCTCAGTGTTGTCTTGTGATGTGTTGTTCTTGACAGTGTCTCGTGTTGTCTCGTGACAGTGTTGTCTGTGTTCGTTCTACAGTGTTGTCTCAGTGTTGTCTCTACAGTGTTGTGCCGTGTTTCTCGTGACAGTGTTGTCTCAGTGTTGTCTCGTACACAGGTTGTTTGTGACAGTGTTGTCTCAGTGTTTGTCTTCGTGACAGTGTTGTCTAGTGTTTGTCTTGTGACAGTGTTGTGACAGTGTTGTGAACAGTGTTGTCTCCAGTGTTTGTTTTGACAGTGTTGTTCTCAGTGTTGTCTCGTGACAGTGTTGTCTCAGTGTTGTCTCGTGACAGTGTTGTGTACAGTGTTGTCTCTTGACAGTGTTGTCTCGTTGACAGTGTTGTCTCAGTGTTGTCTCGTGACAGTGTTGTCTCAGTGTTGTCTTGTGACAGTGTTTGTCTCAGTGTTGTCCTCGTGACAGTGTTTGTGACAGTGTTGTCTCAGTGTGTCTCGTGACAGTGTTGTGAGCGACAGTGTTGTCTTGTGCAGTGTTGTCTCAGTGTTTGTCTCAGTGCAGTGTTCTTCGTGTAGTGTTGTGACCAGTGTTGTCTCAGTGTTGTGTTGTGACAGTGTTGTCTCAGTGTTGTGGACAGTGTTGTTCAGTGTTGTCTCAGTGTTGTCTCAGTGTTGTCTCGTGACAGTGTTGTATCATGTGTTGTGTTGGACAGTGTTGTCTCAGTGTTGTCTCGTACAGTGTTTGTCTCAGTGTTGTGTTGGGACAGTGTTGTCTCAGTGTTGTGTTGGGACAGTGTTGTCTCGTGACAGTGTTGTGACAGTGTTGTGTTGTGTCTGTTGTGTTGTGACAGTGGTGTGTTGTAATAGTGTTGTCTCAGTGTTTGTGTCTGTGTTATTACAGTGTGTTAAATGTTGTGTCTGTGTGTGTTGTGACTGGTGTTGTTGACTGTGTGTTTTGTGGTTTCCTGTTTGTGTTATGACAGTGTTTATGACAGTGTTGTGTCTGTGTTATTAACAGTGTGTTTACAGTGTTGTGTCTGTTGTTATACAGTGTGTTACAGTGTTGTGATATGTTGTCTCAGTGTTGTCTCATGAACGTGTTGTCTCAGTGTTGTTTTGGGACAGTGTGATAGTGTTGTCACACTGTTGTGTTGTGACAGTGTTGTCTCAGTGTCTGTTTACAGTGTTGTCTCGTGCGTGTGTTTGATGACAGTGTTGTGTTGTATGTGTTATGACAGTGTGACAGTGGTTGTTGTATAGTGTTGTCTCAGTGTTGTCAGTTTGTGTTTATGACAGTGTTGTATCCGTGTTGTGTTGTTGTGTTGTTGAGCAGTTTTTGGTGTCTCCAGTGTTGTGTCTGTTGTGTTTATGACAGTGTTGTTCAGTGTTGTGCTGGTGTGTTTGGTGTTATGACAGTGTTGTTGTCTGGTGTGTTTATTGTCGTGTATGACAAGTGTTTGTTGTCTCGTTGTGTTGTGTGTCAGTGTGTGTCAGTGTTGTGTCTGTTGTGTTATATGACAGTGGTTGTATCAGTGTTTGTGTCCTGTTGTGTTATGCACAGTGTTGTGTCAGTGTTGTGTCTGTTTGTGTTGTGTACAGTGTTGTGTCAGTGTTTGTGTCTGTTGTGTTATGACAGTGTTGTATCAGTGTTGTGTTGTTGGTGTTATGAATTTTGTTGTTGTTTGTCGCAGTGTTGTGTCTGTTGTGTTTGTGTCAAGTGTGTGTCATGTTGTGTCTGTTGTGTTTATGAAGCAGTGTTGTTCAATAGTGTTTGGTGTTGGTTGTGTTATGACAGTGTACAGTGTTGTGTGTCTGTTGGTTTCAGTGTGTGTCGGTTTGTCTGTTGTGTTATGACAGTGTTGTTCAGTGTTGTGTCCTGTTGTGTTGTTGACAGTGTTGTGCTTCAGTGTTGTGTTGCTGTTGTGTTATGACAGTGTTGTCTTCAGTGTTGTGTCTGTTGTGTTATGAATTTACAGTGTTGTGTCTGTTGTGTTATGAGCAAGTGTTGGTCAGTGTTGTGTCTGTTGTGTTATGACAGTGTTTATCAGTGTTTGTGTCTGTTTGTGTTAATGAAGTTTTGTATCTTTTGCTTTTTAAAGTGGTTGTCCAGTTGTTCCCTGTTGTGTTATGACAGTGTTGTCTCAGTGTTGTGTCTGTTGTGTTATGAACAGTGTTGTCAGTGTGGTTGTCTGATACGTTTTAGTGTTGTGGTCTGTTGTGTAGTGACAGTGTTGTATCCAGTGTTGTGCTTGGTTTGTGTTAATGACAGTGTTGATCTCAAGTGCTTGGTGGTTTTTTTTTTGGTTGTGTTATGACAGTGTTGTGTCAGTGTTGTCCTTTGTGTTGACAGTGTGACAGTGTTGTGTGTCTGTTGTGTTATGACAGTGTTGTATCATGGGTTGTTTGGTGTGTGCTGTTGTGTTGTGTCTGTTGTGTTGTGACAGTGGTGTTGTCTCAGTGTTGTGTCTGTTGTGTTGTGTCAGTGTTGTGTAGTGTTTGTCTGTTGTGTTATGACAGTTTTTGTGCTCAGTGTTGTGTCTGTTGTTTATGACAGATGTTGTGTCAGTGTTGTGTCTGTTGTGTATGTGACAGTGTTGTGTCAGTGTTGTTCTGTTAAGCGTGTTGTGATCAGTGTTGTTGTCTGTTGTGTTTATGACAGTGGTTGATGACCTAGGGTGAATTATGACCTGTTGTGTATGCAGATGTTGTTCTGGTGTGTGTGAATTTGACAGTGTTGTGTTACATGTTTGGTGTTGTGTCGTGTGTATATGCTAGTGTCATCAGTGTTTTGTGTCTGTTGTGTTATGACAGTGTGTATCAGTGTTTGTCTGTTGTGTTATGACAGTGTGTACGTGTTCTTAGTGTTGTGTCTGTTTGTTAGCTGTGTTCTAGTGTTGTTTGTCTGTTGTGTTTATGAACAGTGTTGTATCAGTGTTGTGTTCTGTTGTGTTATGACAGTGGTTGTTCAGTGTTGGTGTTGTTGTGTTGTGTCTAGTTGTGTTGTCTCGTGTTGTGTTCTGTTGTTTTGTTACAGTGTGTTGTCTCAGTGTTGTGTCTGTTGTGTTATGACAGTGTGTGTCAGTGGTTGTTGTTGTGTTGTGTTGTGTCAAGTGTTGTGTCCGATGTGATTGCTGTTTCAGTGTGTTGTGTTCTGTGTTGGATGACATGACAGTGTTGTGTCTTGTTGCAGTTGTCAGTGTTGTGTTGTTGGTTATGCAGTTTTCAGTGTTGTCTTGTGTCAGTGTTGTGTCTGTTGTGTCTTTGTGTAGACAGTGTTGTATTCAGCTGTTGTGTCTGTTGTGTGTTTGTACAGTTGTTGTTGTGTTGTGTTGTTTTTTTATACATTTTGTTCAGTTTGTTGTATGTTATGTGTTGTAATCGTTAGTCCTATCAGTGTTGTGATCTGTTTGTGTTATGACAGTGTTTTGTTCAGTGTTGTGTTCATGTTTGTGTTTATTGACAGTGTTTGTCTGTTGTGTCGCATGTTGTGTTATGATAGTCGTGTTCGTGGTATGGTCTGTTGTGTTATGACAAGGTTGGTCTCAGTGTTGTGTCTGTTGTGTTTGACATGTGTTGTCTCAGTGTGCGTGTCTTTTGTGTTTGTGACAGTGTTGTATCAGTGTTGTGTCTGTTGTGTTTGAAGTTTTTTATGTGTTTGTTGTTATGACAGTGTTGTAATCAGTGTTGGCCGGTTGTTAGAGTGTTATGACAGTGTTGTGTGGTGTGTATCACAGTGTTGTGTTCGTGTGTTCTGTGTGTGTGGTGTGGCTTGTTTATGACAGTGTTGTCTAGTGTTTGTCTGGTGGGAGTGTTGTAGTGGAAAACCACTTATGAACTCAGGTTTTGGTTAAAGTGTTATTAAACAATACAGCCAAAAAGCGATAGGCTTTAGGAAAGGAAGGAGAAGGAAGGTGTGTCTGTTTGTGGACAGGCCTGGCAACCCTGCCTCCTAGTTTCCCCTCCTTTGGTGCCAAGGCAGGAAATGTTTACGTGGGCTTTATATAAGATAAACAACTCATTCACTGAGATAAGAACAGACGCTGTGTTGGTACAACACACACACACACACACACACACACACACAACACACACAACACACACACACACACCACAGACACAGACACACACACCAGAGAGTGTGCTAAAAGTGTCTGTTTCCAACACAAGGTGTAGTTCTGTAAGCATGGTGTTTTACTGAATGTATTATTCTGTAGCTCTACAAACAATTAGTCCTTGTCATAAATCACTGTCTGCACTACAGCAGTCTGAGGTGTGTCCCATAGGGCACACTATTCCCTATTAGTGGCACTACGTTTGACCCCAATGGCACCCTATCTCTCTATATACGTGCACTACTTTGACCCTATTTCCTATATAGGTGCACTACGTTTTGACCAAATGGAACCCTAATTCTCTTATATAGTGCACTACCTTTTGACCCTATTCCCTATATACGTGCACTACTTTTGACCCCATGGCACCTAGG
>NW_019946134.1:0-8591 GCF_002910315.2 Salvelinus sp. IW2-2015
CATACATACACACATAGCACACAGACACACACAACCACAGAAACACACACACACAGACACAAACACCACACACACACACACACACACCACCACCACACCACACACACACACACAACCCACACACAAACACCAACACACACACACACACACAACACACACACACACACCACCACACACACACACCAACACACACAAGGCGAGAATTGAGAGTGCTTACCTGTGGGTTGAGTAAGACTGAGTGATGTATCAGGTGGAGAGGAAGAAGAGGAGAACACGAGAGAAAAGTGAGAGAGAGAGAGTAAACGACAGATTAGTTCATGGGTCAGACAGAAAGGAAAATTATAAACAACATGGTGTTTCTTGAAAAAGTACTAGCTCTACAATTTCTCTTCTCTGTCTTGTTTCCTCCACTTCCTTTCAGGTTTGATGAGTCAGAGTTTGTACCCTGGAGGTTTGACTGATGTCAGAGTTGTTACCCTGGAGGTTGTGAGGTCAGAGTTGTAGCCTGGGTTTTATGAGGTGAGAGTTGGTACACTGGAGTTTTGATGAGTGTGAGAGTTGTACCCTTGGAGGTTTGAGTGAGGTCAGAGTTGTCACTGGAGGTTTAATGAGGTAGAGTTGTACCTGGGGGTTTAATGGGTCAGAGTTGGTCCCTGGAGTTTGATGGGTCAGAGTTGTACCTGGAGGTTTGATGACGTCAGGAGTTTGTACCCTGGGGTTTGATGAGGTCAGAGTTGTACCTGAGAGGTTTATGAGTCAGAGTTGTACCCTGGAGTTTGATGCAGGTCAAGAGTTGTACCTGGAGGTTGTGGAGGTCAGATTGTACCCTGGATGGTTGATGAGGTCAGAGTTTGTACCCTGGAGTTTATGAGGTCAGAGTTGTACCCCTGGGGGTTGATGAGGTCAGAGTTGTACCCTGGAGGCTTTTGAGAGTAGGTTGTAACCTGGGTTCCATGAGGTCAGAGTTGTACCGAGTGTGAGTGAGTGTACTGTTTGATGGTCAAGTTGACCCTGGGTTGAATGAGTAGAAGTTGTCATGGGGGTTTAATGAGTAAGTTGTACCCTGGGGGTTTAATGAGGTAGAGTTGTACCCTGGGGTTTGGATGAAGGTGAGAGTTGTACCTGAGGTTTGATGAGGTGAAGTTGTACCCATTGAGAGGCAGTTTACCTGGAGTTGAGAGTGAGAGTTGTACCTGGAGTTTGATGAGGTGAGAGTGCTTTCCTAAAGTTGACCACTACGTGTCCTTTCTTGTATCCTTTCCTATTAGGATCTCTAAAATGATTGACATGAGGCAGAACAGAAGCCTAGGATATCCTTGGAAGAAGTGGGTTGGTTGCAAATGGCACCTTATGAGACCTGGTCAAAGTAGTGCACTATACATGGAAATAGGGTGCCATTTGGGGAATAGGGTGCCATTTGGAGGAATAGGGTGCCATTTGGAGGAAAGGGTGATTTGAGGACTAGGTGCATTTGGAGGAGATAGGGTCCATTTGGAAGGGAATCGGGTGCCATTTGAGGGAAAGGGTGCCATTTGGAGGGTTAAGTGCCATTTGGAGGAATAGGGTGCATTTGGGAGGAATAGGGTGCATTTAGGAGGGAATAGGGTGCATTTTGGAGTAATAGTGTCATTTGGAACACATTCATGAAGCAAAATGCTGAACCACAGAGCTGACCTGCTGGAGGAAGATTGTGAATGACCATGACTCCCCAGAGAACAAAGGGTTTAATCAAGTAAGTCATTCTTTTCATCCAGCAGTCCTTTCAAACCAAAGTCTCTAAGGGAAATCAAGGAAGAACAGAGCGTTGCCTCGACTTCCCCATTTAGAGACTATCTACTTCAAACCTAGAGTATATCCCCTTTCAACGGTGTGAAAGCCATTGTGAATGAAGAGAGAGAGAGAGAGAGAGAGAAGGAGAGAGAGAGAGAGAGAGAGAGAGAGAAGAGAGAGAGAGAGAGAAAGAGAGAGAGAGAGAGAGAGAGAGAGAGAAGAGAGGAGAGAGAGAGAGAGAGTCAGAAGTGAAACAGTGTGCAAGAGTTTCACTCCCTGTGAGAGTAAACTTTTATCAGGTGGAATGTCTACTGTTCATTTCTGTGTTTATTTCACTTTTGTTTATTATCTATTTCACTTGCTTTGGCAAGGTACACGTACTGTATGCTTCCCATGGCCCAAAACAGCACTTTGAATTTAAGTTAATTTAATTGAGAGAGACAAGAGAAAGAGAGAGAGAGAGAAAGAGAGAGAGAGAGAAAAGAGAGGAGAGAGAGATGATTGGTCTGATCTTGACAGACCAATGAACCTGCCACATGTCTTCTACTGTATGTTTATGTTATTGTTGAATGTATGTTATTTTGACACTTGGTTATTGTTGTATGTGTCCCGTTGACAATTTGATTCTCATTTTTATATTGTAAATAAGCTTTTGGCAATATGTACACTGTTACGTCATTCCAATAAAAGCAAATTGAATTGAGAGAAAAGAGAGAGAGAGAGAGACAGAGAGAGAGAGAGAGAGAGAAGAGAGAGAGAGAGAGAGAGAGAGAGAGAGAGAGGGGAAGGGATAACATCAGTCTAAGTGAGCTGTTGAAACCAATAGGACATGTTGCTTAACCTTCACTGAATCATGTATTTCTATCTTTCTACCTCTATCCCTCTATCCCTCTATCCCTCTATTCTACCTCTATCCCTCTATCCCTCTATCCCTCCATTCTACCTCTATCCCTCTATCCCTCTATCCCTCCATTCTACCTTTATCCCTCTATCCCTCTATCCCTCCATTCTAGCTCTATCCCTCTATCATAGCTCTATCCCTCTATCCCTCTATCCCTCTATCCATTCACCCTCTACCCCTCTATCATAGCTCTATCCCTCTATCCATTCATCCCTCTATCCCTCCATCCTAGCTCTATCCCTCCAGCTCTCAATCCAATCTCTATCTCTCTATCCCTCCATCCTAGCTATATCCTTCTATCCCTAAATCCTAGCTCTATCCCTCTATCCATTCATCCCTCTATCCCTCCATCCTAGCTCTATCACTCCAGCTCTCAATCCTAGATCTATCCCTCAATCTCTCTATCCCTCTATCTCTTCATCATTTTATAGTACAGAGAGAGAGAGGAAAGAGGAGAGGAAGGAGAAGTGGAATAGAGAGGAGTGATCGAAACATCCTTGTCTTTCATCTCAAAGCCTCAGGGTTCAATCACAGTTTAGGTCAGCGGGAACAAAATTCCCTGCGTCCGGTGTGTGTATCGGGGGTCCAATGTGAGAGCCATATAGTCAACAAGTCTATATGAGATATATATATATACACAGTCCACATTCTAACTGAAACATGTCATCAGTCTGAGACTAATGAACACCAATGAGACATGGGGATTCATCCTAAATGGCACCATGATTCCTATATAATGTCCCTATTCCCCTATAGGTTCTGGTCTAAAGTAGTGCACTATATAGGGAATAGGGTTCTGGTCTAAAGTAGTGCTCTATGTAGGGAATAGGGTTCTGGTCTAAAGTAGTGGCAACTATGTAGGGAAATAGGGTTCTGGTTAAAGTTAGTGCACTATGTAGGGAATAGGGTTTCTGGGTCTAAAGTAGTGCACTATGTAGGGAATAGGGTTCTGGTCTAAAGTAAGTGGCACTATGTAGGGGAATAGGGCTCTGGTCTAAAGTAGTGCACTATGTAGGGAATAGGGTTCTGGTCTAAAGTAGTGCACTATGTAGGAATAGGGTTCTGGTCTAAAGTAGTGCAACTATGTAGGGAATAGGGTTTCGGTCTAAAGTAGTGCACTATATAGGGAATAGGGCTCTGGTCTAAAGTAGTGCACTATGTAGGGAATAGGTTCTGGTCTAAAAGTAGTGCACTATGTAGGGGAAAGGGTTTGGTCTAAAGTAGTGCACTATATAGGGAATAGGTTCTGGTCTAAAAGTAGTTGCACTATATAGGGAATAGGGTTCTGGTCTAAAGTAGTGCACTATATAGGGAATAGGGTTCTGGTCTAAAGTAGTGCACTATATAGGGGAAAATAGGGTTTCTGGTCTAAAGTAGTGCACTATATAGGGAATAGGGTTCTGGTCTAAAGTAGTGCACTATATAGGGAATAGGGTTCTGGTCTAAAGTAGTGCACTATATAGGGAATAGGGTTCTGGTCTAAAGTAGTGCACTATATAGGGAATAGGTTCTGGTCTAAAGTAGTGCACTATATAGGGAATAGGGTTCTGGTCTAAAGTAGTGCACTATATAGGGAATAGGGTTCTGGTCTAAAGTAGTGCAATATATAGGGAATAGGGTTCTGGTCTAAAGTAGTGCACTACATAGGGAATAGGGTTCTTGGTCTAAAAGTAGTGCACTATATAGGGAATAGGGTTCTGGTCTAAAAGTAGTGCACTATATAGGGAATAGGTTCTGGTCTAAAGTAGTGCACTATATAGGAATAGGGTTCTGGTCTAAAGTAGTGCACTATATAGGGAATAGGGTTCTGGTCTAAAGTAGTGCACTATATAGGGAATAGGGTTCTGGTCTAGAAGTAGTCGCACTATATAGGGAATAGGGTTCTGGTCTAAAGTAGTGCACTATGTAGGGAATAGGGTTCTGGTCTAAAGTAGTGCACTATGTAGGGAAAGGGTTCTGGTCTAAAGTAGTGCACTATAATAGGGAATAGGGTTCTGGTCTAAAGTAGTGCACTATGTAGGGAATAGGGTTCTGGTCTAAAGTAGTGCACTATGTAGGGAATAGGGTTCTGGTCTAAAGTAGTGCACTATGTAGGGAAAATAAGGGTTCTGGTCTAAAGTAGTGCACTATGTAGGGAATAGGGTTCCATTTGGGACCGAAACCATGAACTGGGAGGAGGGAAGGGAAGGCTGCAGCTTGGTATTGTGTGTTCTTGATAATCATGACCTCTACAGTACAGTGTTTCAGGTCTCAGACCTGTACAGTAACAGTGTTTCAGGTACCAGACCTTTACAGTACAGTGTTTCAGGTATCAGACCTCTACAGTACAGTGTTTCAGGTATCAGACCTGTACAGTACAGTGTTTCAGGTATCAGACCTTGTACAGTACAGTGTTTCAGGTATCAGACCTCTACAGTACAGTGTTTCAGGTATCAGACCTGTACAGTACAGTGTTTCAGGTATCAGACCTCTACAGTACAGTGTTTCAGGTGTCAGACCTGTACAGTACGGTGTTTCAGGTGCCAGACCTGTACAGTACAGTGTTTTCAGGTGCCAGACCTGTACAGTACGGTGTTTCAGGTACCAGACCTGTACAGTACAGTGTTTTCAGGTATCAGACCTGTACAGTACAGTGTTTCAGGTGCCAGACCTGTACAGTACAGTGTTTCAGGTATCAGACCTCTACAGTAACAGTGTTTCAGGTATCAGACCTCTACAGTACAGTGTTTCAGGTGCCAGACCTGTCAGTACAGTGTTTCAGGTATCAGACCTTACAGTACAGTGTTTCAGGTATCAGACCTGTACAGTACAGTGTTTCAGGTGCCAGACCTTTACAGTACAGTGTTTCAGGTGCCAGACCTCTACAGTACAGTGTTTCAGGTATCAGACCTGTACAGTACAGTGTTTCAGGTATCAGACTCTACAGTACAGTGTTTCAGGTATCAGACCTCTACAGTAAGTGTTTCAGGTATCAGACCTGTACAGTACAGTGTTTCAGGTATCAGACCTCTACAGTACGTGTTTCAGGTATCAGACCTGTACAGTACAGTGTTCAGGTATCAGCCTCTACAGTACAGTGTTTCAGGTATCAGACTGTACAGTACAGTGTTTCAGGTATCAGACCTCTACAGTACGGTGTTTCAGGTGCCAGACCTGTACAGTACAGTGTTTCAGGTGCCAGACCTGTACAGTACGGTGTTTCAGGGCAGACCTGTACAGTACAGTGTTTCAGGTACCAGACCTGTACAGTACAGTGTTTCAGGTGCCAGACCTGTACAGTACAGTGTTTCAGGTATCAGACCTCTAAAGTACAGTGTTTCAGGTATCAGACCTGTACAGTACAGTGTTTCAGGTATCAGACCTCTACAGTACAGTGTTTCAGGTGCCAGACCTCTACAGTACAGTGTTTCAGGTATCAGACCTCTACAGTACAGTGTTTCAGGTATCAGACCTGTACAGTACAGTGTTTCAGGTATCAGACCTGTACAGTACAGTGTTTCAGGTATCAGACCTCTACAGTACAGTGTTTCAGGTGTCAGACCTGTACAGTAACAGTGTTTCAGGTGCCAGACCTCTACAGTACAGTGTTTCAGGGTCAGACCTGTACAGTACAGTGTTTCAGGTATCAGACCTGTACAGTACAGTGTTTCAGGTGCTAGACCTTTACAGTACAGTGTTTCAGGTGTCAGACCTGTACTGTACAGTGTTTCAGGTATCAGACCTGTACAGTACAGTGTTTCAGGTATCAGACCTCTAAGATACAGTGTTTCAGGTACCAGACCTGTACAGTACAGTGTTTCAGGTATCAGACCTCTACAGTACAGTGTTTCAGGTGTCAGACCTATACAGTACAGTGTTTCAGGTATCAGACCTCTACAGTACAGTGTTTCAGGTACCAGACCTGTACAGTACAGTGTTTCAGGTATCAGACCTCTACAGTACAGTGTTTCAGGTATCAGACCTGTACAGTACAGTGTTTCAGGTATCAGACCTGTACAGTACAGTGTTTCAGGTGCCAGACCTCTACAGTACAGTGTTTCAGGTGTCAGACCTGTACAGTACAGTGTTTCAGGTATCAGACCTGTACAGTACAGTGTTTCAGGTATCAGACCTCTACAGTACAGTGTTTCAGGTATCAGACTCTACAGTACAGTGTTTCAGGTATCAGACCTGTACAGTACAGTGTTTCAGGTGCTAGACCTTTACAGTACAGTGTTTCAGGTGTCAGACCTGTACAGTACAGTGTTTCAGGTATCAGACCTGTACAGTACAGTGTTTCAGGTATCAGACCTCTACAGTACAGTGTTTCAGGTACCAGACCTGTACAGTACAGTGTTTCAGGTATCAGACCTGTACAGTACAGTGTTTCAGGTATCAGACCTGTACAGTACAGTGTTTCAGGTATCAGACCTGTATAGTACAGTGTTTCAGGTACCAGACCTGTACAGTACAGTGTTTCAGGTATCAGACCTGTACAGTACAGTGTTTCAGGTACCAGACCTGTACAGTACAGTGTTTCAGGTATCAGACCTGTACAGTACAGTGTTTCAGGTATCAGACTGTACAGTACAGTGTTTCAGGTGCCAGACCTCTACAGTACAGTGTTTCAGGTGCCAGACCTGTACAGTACAGTGTTTCAGGTATCAGACCTGTACAGTAACAGTGTTTCAGGTATCAGACCTGTACAGTACAGTGTTTCAGGTATCAGACCTGTACAGTACAGTGTTTCAGGTATCAGACCTGTACAGTACAGTGTTTCAGGTATCAGACCTCTACAGTACAGTGTTTCAGGTATCAGACCTCTACAGTACAGTGTTTCAGGTATCAGACCTCTACAGTACAATGTTTCAGGTATCAGACCTCTACAGTACAGTGTTTCAGGTGTCAGACCTCTACAGTACAGTTGTTTCAGTATCAGACCTCTACAGTACAGTGTTTCAGGTGTCAGACCTGTACAGACCTTCACGAGGAACGATTCACGAGGAACGATTCACGAGGAACAATTCACGAGGAACGATTCACGGAACGATTAACGAGGATTGATTCACGAGGAACGATTCACAAGGAACGATTCACGAGGAACGATTCACGGAACGATTAACGAGGAACGGTTCACGAGGAACGATTCACGAGGAACGATTCACGGAACGATTAACGAGGAACGGTTCACGAGGAACGATTCACGAGGAACGATTCACGAGGAATGAATAATGAGGAATCATTCGCGAGGAATGATTCATGCGAAATGATTAGATTCATGTTGTGTTTCTCCAGTACTTCTTAAAAAGGAGCAATCTACATTTGCTACATCCATTTTTGGATTTATAAATTAATGCTATATACCCATTGATTATTGAAGAATCTAATCTATAAATTAATGCCATATACTCATTGATTATTGAAGAATCTAATCTATAAATTAATGCCATGTACCCATTGATTATTGAAGAATCTAATTTATAAATGGCTCATGTGCTTAGTTCAACTGTCGTACCCCATCAGAACCCAAAATATACGCTTGTTTTACTCCGAAGTAAGTGTCAACAAACACTATATAGCCTCAAAACAATTACAAATAAAAATAAACATTTAATTTTTTATTTTTTATTTTTTAGGTTAAAAATATCATTTTGATGTCATGGAGGGTAAAGTCCTTGCATCTCCAGCCGAATCCTCTCCTTTTTTGTTTACTGAAACAGTGGAGGGGAAACGCTTAGTTATTGTTTCAACCACTGATTGCCGCTTTAAACACTGCAAACCTGCGGATGTGACTTCAACCCCCGGCAGGTCAAAGCCAAGATACAGTATATAACAGTATATGTACTGTTTCTATGGTTACACGGTATAGATTTCTCCATCTGGGAAGTGAGCAACAAACATGCGAAGATCATAAACTAAACCTTGGACGTGCGGTAAGTAC
>NW_019946134.1:18089-19515 GCF_002910315.2 Salvelinus sp. IW2-2015
CACCATTCACAGGTGATAATATACAATTCACAGGTGATAATGCACCATTCACAGGTGATAATACCCCATTCACAAGTGATAATATTGTCACCCATCAGATTATTTTTGATTTGATCTTGTCTTTACATATACTAAATAATATATGTGTGAAATATGTTTTGATTTAGAATGGACCATTATCATGCACCTGTCTAGAAACAGAGGCAGCGGGGAAAAATACATGTCATCGTTGCACTTAAATAGAGAAAAAGGGGGATTGAACAAGGACAAGGAGCAATGGAGAGTTAGAGAAACAGAGAGAGAGAAAGACAGGAGAAGAGTGAGATCTCAGACAGATAGCGAGAGGACAGTTAAGTTGGGTCCGTGTCCGTTTGTCCAACCTGACAGAGCATGAGAGGATCTGCAGAGAAGAATGTCCCCAAATACCAAGCTTGCAGCGTCATACCCAAGAAGACTTGAGGCTGTAACCGCTGCCAAAGGTGTTTCAACAAGTACTGAGTAAAGGGTCTGAATGCCCATGTAAATGTAATATTTCAGTAAAAAAAATTAAATACATTTGCAAAAAAAAAAATATATATATATATATAGTGTTTCATCATTCTGGGGTATTGTGTGTATATTGATGGAAAAACAATTGAATCAATTTTAGAATAAGGATGTAACGTAACAAAATGTGGAAAAAGTCAAGAGGTCTGAATACTTTCCGAATGCACTGTAGATCAATTCATAGGAGAGATGGTGATGGAGAGATGGTGATGGAGAGATGGTGATGAGGAGATGGTGATGGAGAGATGGTGATGGAGAGATGGTGATGGAGAGATGGTGATGAGAGATGGTGATGAGGAGATGGTAAAGAGAGAGATTGAGAGGGAGGGGCAAAGAGAGGAGCAAGGAGAGGCAAAGAGAGAGAAGGGAGGAGGGAAAGAGAGGAGAGTGGAGGAGGGCAAAGAGAGGAGAGGGGAGGAGAGCAACTAGAGAGGGAAATGAGCAAGGAGGAGAAAAGGAAGAGGAGCAGGAAAGGAGAAAGAGGAGGGGGAAAGAGAAGTGGAGGTGAAGAGAATTTTGGAAAGTGGAGGAGGCAAAGAGAGGAGATTGGGAGAGGCAAAGAGAGGAGAGGGGAGGAAGGCAGAAGAAGAGAGGGGAGGGGGCAAGAGAGGAGAAGGGCAGGAGAAGGGAGGCGGCTAAAGAGAGGAGAGGAAAGGAGGAAGAGGAGGGGTGAGAGAAGTGGAGAGGTGGAAGGAAGTAATTGGAAAGGGGAGGAGGCCAAGAGAGGAGAGGGAGGAGGCAAAGGAGGAAGAGGAAAGAAGAGAGAAGAGGGGCTGAGAAGACTAAAGGAAAGGAGAAGAAGAGAGGAAATGAAAAAAAGGAGGGGAGGAGCAAGAGAGGAGAAGGGAGGAGGCAAAGAGAGGAGAGGGGAGGGAGGCAA
>NW_019946134.1:19894-24216 GCF_002910315.2 Salvelinus sp. IW2-2015
AGAGAGGAGAGGGGAGGAGGCAAAGAGAGGAGAGGGGAGGAGACAAAGAGAGGAGAGTGGAGGAGGCAAAGAGAGGAGAGGGGAGGAGACAACGAGAGGAGGAGGCAAAGAGAGGATAGGAAAGGAGAAGAGAAGAGGCAGTTCTCTGGGTTGTGTCCCAAATAGCAACCTTCGAGATATGTAGGGCACTAAGTTTGACCAGGACGTATAGGACTCTGGTCAAATCTTGTGCACTATATAGGGAATATGATGCTATTTGGGACACACCCACGGACATAGATGCTTCTCTCAGCTCTGTTCTGCTGTGCTCCCCGCCCACCCTCCGCCCACCTCAACAGACTGTTCACTCCATATTAAGGGACTCAATTAAATATTCATTCTGCGCTGTATCCCAAATGGCACTCTATTCCCTATATAAAGTGCACAAGAACCCTATGGGCCCTGGTGAAACGTCGTTGACCATAGGGAATAGGGTGCCATTGGGGACTCAGCCTGCCAAACCATTGCTTATATAATAGAACGCAGGAGTGTGTTTCCAACCGGGACCCGCCTGAGTAAAACAACGAGCTACACCGACCCGCAGAGCAAACAGTTATCTACATGGAAACCTATGGGGTAAGTGATCCAAATGCCACCCTAATACCTATATAGTGCACTTGAACCCCTATGGATCCTGGTCGTAAAGTAGTACGCTACAGACACAGACCAACTCAGATCATATTCATACTGTACTGAAAATGCCACAAACCACCAGTAAGATAGAAAACGCTAGCAAGGACTACAGCTTAGATCTCTTAAGACTCTTTTTAATCTGGATCGATTACAGATTGACGCTATAAAGTAATGCGATTCAGTCTGTAAAGCTGAAGTGTTACAGATTGACGATATAAAGTAACGCGATTCAGTCTGTAAAGTTGAAGTGTTACAGATTGCTCTCTGTAAATGTAAAGGTAATTTAATGTTGAGACAATATAAGCAGTGTTGACCGTGAATGCAGTCTCCGCTGACTGCGGCTAGTCTCCTTTAACATTCAGTCACGCTGTAACGCTGAACTTGAGCAATACGGATTGAATAGAGCCCTTAGTGTCCAACACTGCTGTTGGTAATGAAATGATAAAAACTTCAGATGAGGAAAGGGAGCAGCATAATGTTCTCTTGCTTCCGTTTATTTGATTTGTGGATGACCTCTCCTCTCCTCTCCTCTCCTCTCCTCTCCTCTCCTGTCATCAACACGTGCAGGTCAAGACTAGAGACTCAGTTTGTTTAACTTTAACAACAAACTACCTAGTTAGCTAATAAAAGTTTATAATAGTTTTCCTATTCATATCTTGGTCATGCGACGCAATTATCATTAGCAGACTAGGCTAGCTGCTTCGACCAACGTAGTACCGCCTTGTTAGAGCAAGAATCCCGGGACATATATCTGCATTCCCAGCGTTAAAGATGTACAAGACTTTAAAACAAGCCTTCAGTTCACACAGAATGATGTGGATGTATTGAAGACCAAACAGGATACACTTCCCAGAAACTGTTCCTCTATGCAGAATGAAATCACCACAGTCAGGGAGGGCCTCCAGAACATGTCTGGGAAGGCAGAATGAAATCACAACAGTCAGGGAAGGCCTCCAGAACATGTCTGGGAAGGCAGAATGAAATCACCACAGTCAGGGAGGGCCTCAAGAACATGTCTGGGAAGGCAGAATGAAATCACCACAGTCAGGGAGGGTTTCCAGAACATGTCTGGGAAGGCAGAATGAAACCATAGTCAGGGAGGGCCTCCAGAACATGTCTGGGAAGGCAGAATGAAAGGTTGGTGATGTCATCACCGGACCTATCAGTGAACGTTCTGGTTGGTGATGTCATACCGGACCTATCAGTGAACGTTCTGGTTGGTGATGTCATACCGGACCTATCAGTGAACGTTCTGGTTGGTGATGTCATACCGGACCTATTAGTGAACGTTCCGGTTGGTGATGTCATACCGGACCTATCAGTGAACGTTCTGGTTGGTGATGTCATACCGACCTATTAGTGAACGTTCCGGTTGATGATGTCATACCGGACCTATTATGAACGTTCCGGTTGGTGATGTCATACCGGACCTATTAGTGAACGTTCTGGTTGATGATGTCATACCGGACCTATTGTGAACGTTCTGGTTGGTGATGTCATACCGACCTATCAGTGAACGTTCTGGTTGGTGATGTCAACTGGACTATTAGTGAACGTTCTGGTTGGTGATGTCATACCGTACCTATCAGTGAACGTTCTGGTTGGTGAATGTCATACCGGACCTATTAGTGAACGTTCCGGTTGGTGATGTCATACGGACCTATCAGTGAACGTTCTGGTTGGTGATGTCATACTGGACTTCAGTGAACGTTCCGTTGGTGATGTCATACCGGACCTATCAGTGAACGTTCCGGTTGGTGATGTCATAACTTGGTTCAGGTTACATACATCGGCAATATAAATACGTTTAATTTCTCATTGGACAGTTTAAAAAATCCATATTCATATCTCCCCACCCGCAAAATATATATCCCTATTTTCATCAGATACCGTATCCAACATTTATCAAATGACATCAAGACATTTCACATCAGCACTAGTTGGCCTGTAGCAGCAAACCAACTAGTATAGGTTTCAGATGAGGTCAATGCACCTGTACCCATAGAGCCTCTAATCCATCAACATTAAGTCCTCACGTTGTTTTACTGGAATATAATTCTGCCATGTAAACTGCAACTCCACCCCCATATCTATTCTGTCCCTCCGGACCATATTGTCTCCATGTATAGAGATCTCAGCCTCGTCAATAGAAGAGTCCAAGTGACTCTCTGATTTGCCAATACTTAATATTGTTTGATTGCACTAGACAGCATATTTTTTATGATTTGTTTCTTTAAACTGCATATATTCATATTTTTAAGTGAGCAATTAACATGCTTTCTTTTGTAGATTTACAGTATGTGTTATGTCCAGACATGAATCAGCAGTTGGAATCTGAGAGAGTGTGTGGTGTCGGTGTCTGTGTGTCTGTATGTGTTTGTTGTGTGTGTTGTGTGTGTGTGTGTGTGTGGTGTGTGTGTGTGTGTGGTGTGTGTGTGTGTGTGTGTGTGTGTGGTGTGTGTGTGTGTGTGTGTGTGTGTGTGTGTGTGTGTGTGTGGTGTGTGTGTGTGTGTGTGTTGTGTTTGGTGGGGCTGAAATTACTTGTGTCTGTCCGTCCTCCTAACTCCTTGGAGGGAGGTGAACAATCAGTTTGTCATATCTCAGATATGCTGTCACCTCGTTCTCTGCATCCTTCATGGCTGGGAGTAGTTCCTTTCTTCTTGGACGGACTGCATCTGAGAAGTCCTCATTGATGAAGATGAATAACCCTTTAAGGCGTTTGGCTTTTTAAGGACTGCAAGTTTATCCTCGAACCTGAGAAATTTCACTACAATTGGCATGGTTCCATTGGCACCACCATTGGCACCACCATGGCACACCACCATTGCACCACCATTGGCACCACCATTGCACCCCATGGCACCACCATTGGCACCACCATTGCACCACCATAGGCACCACTATGACACCACCATGCACCACCATTGGCACCACCATTGACACCACCATTGGCACCATATTTCCCCCTGGTTTCCCAGACCGGTTAGCACATTCCAGCTCAACCTATTGATCCAATTGTAGCTCCTCAGAAAACAGCTTTCAAACTTTGTACTCTGATTCAACCCATGTCTCACTTTCGGCTCTCCTGGATACCCATCTATAATCAACATGTCGGAGGCCTTGCTTGCTTCGCCAGACATGTTCTGGAGGCCCTCCCTGACTGTGGTTTCATTCTGCTTCCCAGACATGTTCTGGAGGCCCTCCCTGACTGTGGTTTCATTCTGCCTTCCCAAGAATGTTCTGGAGGCCCTCCCTGACTGTGGTTTCTTCTGCCTCCCAGACATGTTCTGGAGGCCCTCCTGACTGTGGTTTCATTCTGCCTTCCCAGACATGTTCTGGAGGCCCTCCCTGACTGTGGTTTCATTCTCCTTCCCAGACATGTTCTGGAGCCTCCCTGACTGTGGTTTCATTCTGCCTTCCAGACATGTTCTGGAGGCCCTCCCTGACTGTGGTTTCATTCTGCCTTCCCAGACCATGTTCTGGAGGCCCTCCCTGACTGTGGTTTCATTCTGCCTTCCCAAGACATGTCCTGGAGGGCCCTCCCTGACTGTGGTTCCATTCTGCCTTCCCGACATGTTCTGGAGGCCCTCCCTGACTGTGGTTCATTCTGCCTTCCCAGACATGATCGGAGGCCCTCCTGACTGTAGTGA
>NW_019946134.1:25701-34482 GCF_002910315.2 Salvelinus sp. IW2-2015
TTGGTAGATTACTTTAGGGCCAGCCTTTGGTATTGTAGTTTTCCTAGTGAGTGAGTCCTGATTGAACCCTCTGTAGGACCTGTGGTAGATTATACTTTAGGGCCAGCCTTTGGTATTGTAGTTTTCCTAGTGAGTGAGTCCTGATTGAACCCTCTGTAGGACCTGTGGTAGATTACTTTAGGGCCAGCCTTTGGTATTGTAGTTTTCCTAGTGAGTGAGTCCTGATTGAAACCTCTGTAGGACCTGCGGGAATTAGCTCAGGCCAGCCTTGGTATGTTAGTTTTCCTAGTGAGTGAGTCCTGATTGAACCCTCTGTAGGACTGTGGTAGATTACCTTAGGGCCAGCCTTTGGGTATTGTAGTTATCCTGGTGAGTTCAACCAAGTTATGATCACTACAACCTAGTGAGTACAACCAAGTTATGATCACTGTAACCTAGTGAGTACAAACCAAGTTATGCATCACTGTAAACCTAGTGAGTACAACCAAGTTATGATCACTGTAACCTAGTGAGTACAACCAAGTTATGATCACTACAACCTAGTGAGTACAACCAAGTGATCATCACTACAACCTAGTGAAGTTACAACCAAGTTATGATCACTGTAACCTAGTGAGTACAAACCAAAGTTATGCAGGTCCTACAGAGGGTTCAATCAGGACTCACTCACTAGGAAAACTAACATACCAAAGGCTAAGGTAATCTACCACAGGTCCTACAGAGGGTTCAATCAGGACTCATTTGTGGATGAGATTAAGAATGTGCAATGGTTAAAAGTGTGTAGTAAGGATGATCCTGAAATATCACTAAGTTTGTTGATTAAATTATTTATGAGTATAGCTGATAAGCACGCCGCCTTTAAGAAAACGCACTGTGAGGTCAAACGATGCCCCATGGATTGATGATGAGCTGAGACATTTAAGGATTCAACATTATGATGCCAAAAAAGTAGCAGATAAATCTGGCATTCTGTTTGATAAGCACAGTTATTGTAAATGAAGAAACCCTGTGACCAGCCTCTCTACACTGGCTTCCTGTTAAGGATAGGGCTGATATCAAGGCTTTACTGCTAACCTACAAAGCATTACATGGGCTTGCTCCTACCTATCTTTCCGAATTGGTCCTGCCGTACATACCTACACGTACGCTACGGTCACAAGACGCAGCCCTCCTTACTGTCATAGAATTTCTAAGCAAACAGCTAGAGGCAGGGCTTTCTCTTGTAGAGCTCCATTTTTATGGAAAGGTTTGCCTATCCATGTGAGAGACGCAGACTCGGTCTCAACCTTTAAGTCTTTACTGAAGACTCATCTCTTCAGTAGGTCCTATAATTGAGTGTAGTCTGGCCCAGGAGTGTGAAGGTGAACGGAAAGGCACTGGAGCAATGAACCGCCCTTGCTGTCTCTGCCTGGCCGGTTCCCCTCTCTCCACTGGGATTCTCTAACCCTATTACAGGGGCTGAGTCATTGGCTTACTGGTGCTCTTCCATGCCGTCCCTAGGAGGGGTGCGTTACTTGAGTGGGTTGAGTCACTGACACGATCTTCCTGTCTGGGTTGGTGCCCCCCTCAGGTTTGTGCCGTGGGGGAGATCTTTGTGGGCTATACTCGGCCTTGTCTCAGGATTGTAGGTTGGTGGTTGAAGATATCCCTCTAGTGGTGTGGGGGCTGTGCTTTGGCAAAGTAGATGGAGTTATATCCTGCCTGTTTGGCCCTGTCCGGGAGTATCGTCGGACGGGGCCACAATGTCTAACCGATCCCTCCTGTCTCAGCCTCCAGTATTTATGCTGCAATAGTTTGTGTCGGGGGGGGCTAGGGTCAGTCGATGGTAGCTGAAAACCTGTGTGTCTCTGTGTGGAGAAAGTGTGGCGGTATCTGAAAGAGATCATAATCTGAGAACGACATTATGAACGAAACACCCAGGACAAAAACATAGAATATGGACATGGAACAAAGGCTTATCAAAAGCAGAGGATAGTTAAACTGAGCCTCAAATCCTCGAACGGCTTTGATTCAAAAAAAGCCAAATCGACAAGGGCCAGGCCTGCTGTCAAGGGCCAGTTTTATTTGGCAGAAGAGATCCGCGCTAAATCAGCCCGCCATTTACGGAGGGGGATTTCATCAAAAAACTGCATGATTAAAGTTTGTGACGAAGTTGCCCAGAAAAAAGGCAACTCTTTTTAATGTGAAGTCTTTGAGCAGGAACACCATTCGCCGAGAGGAGTAGATCCATTGTCCATTCAATTATACAAATGAGCGCGCTCTGTGAAAAAGGGCGGAAAAGGATTTCATTGCATATTCCTTTGGCTGATGGATGAGAGCACCGACATCTTCTGACATTGCCCCCGTTTCAGATTTTCACTCCGCGGAAGTGGAACTCAGCCTAACGTGACAGTAGGACGTTTTGGCTTTAACGCCTATGCATGGCACAACTACGGGCAATGATCTATGTATGAAGGCAGGCTGTTCAAGATGTTGTAAAAAGTGAAGATGGAAGCTGCCTATGGGGAAAAACTCGTGGGTTTGACAACCGACGGAGCACGCTGCGATGGTGGACACTAGGAGCGGACTGGTGGCGAAGATACGGGAAAAGATTGCAAGAGGAAAAACGCGACAGGTATAGGCTGCGGACGCTTATTTCAATGTCTCATCACCAGGAAGCGTTGTGCGGTACAAGCCTTTGAAAATGGAGCTTATTGGATGAGCTGGTGAGTTGAGCATTCATCCACGCGCGTACAGTTAACTTTTCAGAGCCCGAAAGGTTTGAATCACGCGCCAGTGTCAGAGGCGATTATCTCTGACGGACGATTGAAACGGAGCATGAGTGATTTGCCTTATCACACAGAGGTGCGATGGTAAGCCAGGGACAAGGTGCTTCAAAAGATGTTCTCCGAGCTTCGTGAGAGATTTTGTCTGTTCCTTGGACAGCCAAAGGGAAAGACACAAACACAACTCGCGAAACGAAATTTTTCTGTGTTGAAATGGCTATTTCTGCTGTGACATTACGATTCATCTGAATGCAATGACTTGCAGCTGCAGGGTCGGATCACTGTCATCTCTGATATGTACAGTACAGTGAAGGCATTTTAAAACCAAACTGACTCTGTGGGAGACGCAGATGCGGAAAGAAATTTGAGGCCCTTTCCCAGCTGCCAGACCATGAAAGAGAAGCTTCTACAACAGTGGCGTTCCCGAGAGCCACACGTTGGCTGAGTAAACATAGGTATGCTTGCCGCGCTGACTTTCGACGCCGATTTGCTGACTTTAAGCACAAAAAGCAGGTTGGAAACTGCTCGTAACCCATTTGCTGTTACGTGGAAAGCTCACCACCAAACCTCCAAATGGAGTTGATTGCACCTCCAATGCAATGATGCATCTGAGGCGCAAAAATATGCCGGCAGTGGGTGCTGCGGAGTTCGCCCGTTTCCTCCCGACACAATGCCCCAGCTGCGCATCCAGGTGCTCAAACCTTGTCTATGGTTGGCAGCACCATACCTGTGTGAACAATGTTTTCTTTGATGAACCCTGAAACCAACAATCCACACAGAAGTCGACTTTACTGCCTAACACCTCCACTCAATTCTGAGGATTCCTCAGCTCGAGCTACGCCGCGAACATTTGATGAACATTGTGGAAAAGATGGGACACACCAAGTCATCACCTCAACCTCAAACACAAGTGAACATTACTGTGCAATCACATATTTAGAGTTTTTACTCAGTTCAAGTTTAAAAGTTAAGTTTAATTATTTGTTTTCACTGCATGTTACTTCTCTTAAACAAAGTGCTTGTTTTGATAATAGATTTTTTGCACTTTATTTTATTGTATTGTCCAAATCCAATCTATATTTTTTAAAAATATTTCAGTTGAGTGGTGATAGAAAGATTTGCTATTATTGTTTTTCTCTTTGAAGTTATAATTTAGCCCACTTTTGCTAAAATAGACAATATAGGCTACGTATGGTTGCCTGAATACCGGTTTCTTTTTCAGTTTAAATGTTCATGTTATGGGGATTTTTTATGATAAACGGAAATTGTCTTTTGTGTCTGTTTGAAAATTAAAGATACTGACAGAGCCATAAGAAAATATTTGCTTTATTATCTGATCATATTGGAATATTCTTGTTGTTTTCAGTAGGTTCAATTAGGTTCACTAACTATATGCGTTATTTAAAAGATGTTTCCATGAATCATTCGGACGTCCGTGCCCTCGCGCTTGTTAGCTAAATTTTTTATTTGGCCCTCCGTCATTTGACTTTGACACACCCTTGGTCCTATATCATTAGATGTTCTTCTTTCCTTCCATAATGTCTATCCCTTAATGTTCGCTATTCCGTCCAGTCATTGGTCTATCACATTGAGCATTTCATCCTGTCCATCATTGGGTTCTCATTCAGTGTTCACCTGTCCAGTCATCATGCATGTTCTATACACATTAGAGTCATTTAACTGCTGTATATGTCTATACATTATTTCTTCTTTCCTGGTCCAGTCATATGAGTCTAGTCAACTCCCTAGATTTGGTTACGGCGTGCGGGACGGTCTCATACAATCACAGAACGGGGTGCCGTGATTTTTGGTCTTTTATCTGTACCTCTCCTGTCTGCTGTTTCCTGCCTTATTTCACATTTTTTTTTTGGGGGGTGGGGGCCTCCGCACCAGGCGTTCCACCCCTCACAGATTTGTCCCGCACTGGCCACGCCACAAGTGTTCTTAGGATCGTCTGAGGAATTTCCTCGCCATCAATGCTATCACATATTTCTCTCTATTCCTGTTGTCTGGCTATCGTTAGACTTTCTTTCTTCTACTTCTATCTCTTAGATGTTTTTCTATTTCCTGTCAGTCATATGGTCTATCTCCATTAGAGTCTTTCTATTTCCTGTCGCATCCATATGGTCTATCTCATTAGATGTTATTTCTATTTCGTCCCAGTCATAGGTCTATTCATAGATTAGTTCTTTCTATTTCCTGTTCCGTCAAATGGTCTTATCACCATTAGAATGTTCGTTCTATTTCCTGTCCAGTCATATTGGTCTATCACATTAGATGTTTCTTTTCTATGTTCCTTTTCCAGTCATATGGTCGTATTCATTTCGATTTTTTATTCGAGTATATTGCTTCATTAGTTCTTTACTTCCGTCCAGTCATATGCGCCTATCCACATTTAGATGTCTTTCTACTTCCTGTCCAGTCATATGGTCTACCAACATTAGATGTTCTTTCTAACTTCCTGTCCAGTCCAGTGAGTGTCGATCACATAGTGGCCACATTACTGTCCGTACATGTTCCTTTCTATTTCTCCTGTCCAGTCATATGGTCCCTTTCTGCATTTAGAATGTTTTATTAGTTTTTCTGGAAAGGTGGATTTACTTTTTTGCGCTGAGAAATATTGGTATGGGTTAAAAATTCCATTCAGTATAAAGCTGTATATTTAAAAGACTGTATATTTAAAGGTGATTTGTCCTTGGCTTGGTTGTCTTAGATGCGCACTGAATTTGCATGTATGTTGGTGGTTATGTGCTGTTGCTAGTATGGACTAATTGTGCGCTGAAAAATACTTTAAAACAATTCCTAAAGAAAATTAGAAGACAAATTAGTCTTTTGTTTTCAACGTGAAGCCATGAGAGATTCTGATTGCATTTGATAATATTCATACAGATAGAGCAATGAAGGAGATAATCTTGGCATTTTGGAGCTTTTCTTATATCTTTCTTTGCTGCAGATGACCATATTATAACTGGACAGTTACTCTAATGTGATAGGACCAGGGTGTGACAATAACTGGACAGTACTCTAAGTGTGTAGACAAGGGATTTGACCATATAACTGGAAACAGCTACTCTAAAGTGTATAGACGCAGGGATTGACCCATATAACTGGACAGTACTCTAAGTGTGATAGACCAGGGACTTTGACCCATATATGGACAAGTATCTAAGTCGTGATAGGACACAGGGATTGACCATATAACTGGACAGTACTCTAAGTTGATAGGACCAGGGATTGACCCATATAATGGACAGTACTTCTAAGTGTGATAGGACCATGGGATGACCAATATAACTGGACAGTACTCTAATGTGTAGACAGGGATTGAACCTATAACTGGACAGACTCTAGAATGTGATAGGACAGGGATGGACCTATATAACTGGGAGCAGTACTCTAAGTTGTGATAGGGCCAGGGATTGACCATAATGACACTATGTATAGACCGTTTGACCATAATGACAGTACTCTAAGTGTGATAGGACCAGGAGTTGACCATATAGACTGGACATACTTTAAGTGCTGATAGGACGCAGGGACTTGACCATATAACTGGAGCAGTACTCTAAGTGTGATAGGACCAGTGGTATTGACCATTATAACTGGACAGTTACTCTAATGTGATGAGACAGGGATTGAACCATTATAACTGGAGTACTTAAGTTATAGCCAGGTTGCCTTATAACTTTGAGTACTCAGTGTATAGACCAGGGATTGACCATATAAACTGGACAGTACTCTAAGTGTGATCAGGACCAGGGATTGACATATAAACTGGACAGTACTCTTAAGTTGTGAATTAGACCAGGGATTGACCATATTATGACAGTACTCTAAGTTGGATAGGGACCAAGGGACTTTGACCATATAAACTGGACAGTACTCCTAAGTGTGATAGGGCCAGGGATGACCATATAACTGGACAGTACTTCTAGTGTGATAGGACCAGGGTTGAACCATATAACTGGACATACTTTAGTGTGATAGGACCAGGGATATGACCATATAACTGTACAGTACTCTAAGTGTGACAGGACCAGGGTTTGACCATTTAACCAGACAGTACTCTAAATGTGATAGGACCAGGGTTTTGACCATAATAACCAGACAGTACTCTAAGTGTGATAGGACCAGGGAATGACCATATAATTGGACAGTACTCTAATGTGTACAGGACCAGGGATTGACCATATAACTGGACAGTACTCTAAGTCTTATAAGGACCAGGTGATTGACCATAATAACTGGACAGTACTCTAGTGTGATAGGACCAGGGTTTTGACCATATAACCAGACAGTACTCTAAGTGTGATAGGACCAGGGATTGACCATATAACCAGACAGTACTCTAAGGTGGATAGAACAGGGATTGACCATATAACTGGACTGTACTCTAAGTGTGATTAGGACCAGGATTGACCATATAACTGGACAGTAACTCTAAGTGTTATAGGACCAGGGATTGACCAAACATTTTGTAATTTAGCAGCAGACCAGGTGGTCTGAGGCATGGTCCTAGGCTCAGGTCGAGAGAGAGGTCGAGAGAAAGATGGTAGAGAGCGAGGTAGAGAGAGAGATGTAGAGAGAGAGAGAGAGGAGAGACGAGAAGAGAGAGAGAAGAGAGAGAGAGAGAGAGAAGAAGAGAGAGGCGAGTAGAGAACGAGAGAGAGAGAGAAGAGAGAGAGAGAGAGAGGAGAGAGAGAGAGAGGAGAGAGAGAGAGAAGAGAGAGAGAGAGAGAGAGAGAGAGAGAGAGGAAATGACCATATAACTGGGAAACAAGTGCTCTAAGTGTGATAGGACCAGGGTTGAATCACCTGATTCAGTGTGCTAGATGTAACATACAGCAATCCCTTACCCATCTCTTATAACAATATTATCTCTGTGTCTGACCATGATAAAGCTGCGTCCAACATACATTGTAGTTTTTTGTTTTTCCACTTCCCTCTAAATGCGTTCTTATTCATCAACAAATTCAATTGGGGATCATCAGCAAGCATATATCTTGACCCAAATACAATAAATTTAGTTTTAGAAATGTTCGAACACATTTGTTCATAATCATCCCCCTCAGACCAGTGGAGGGGTGTGGCTGGTAAACAAGTTTAAGAGACTAATGACTTGCCGTTACTTTAGATTGTAAACGCTGATGTTCAAAACATATAGATTGTAAACTGTCATGTTCAAAACATATAGATTGAATGGTTGTAAAGATGGGAGAGTCTGTCCGTAGTAAAAGAGATGTTCTGCTTTTTTGACACACGCTCTAAAAAAGCAAGTCCTGCAGGCTCTAGTTTTGTCTAATCTTGATTATGTCCATCGTGTGTCAAGGGCTGCAAAGAAAGACCTAGTTAAGCTGCAGCTGGCACAGAACAGAGCGGCACGACGTGTACTTCATTGTAATCAGAGGGCTGATATAAATACTATGCATGCCAGTCTCTCTTGGCTAAGAGTTGAGCAGAGACTGACCTGAATCAATCCATCAAATGTATTTATAAGGGCCCTTCTTACGTCAGCTGATGTCACAAAGTGTGTACAGAAACCCAGCCTTAAACCCCAACAGCAAGCAATGCAGGTGTAGAAGCACGGTGGCTGGAAAAACTCCCTAGAAGGTGTAACCTGCGAAGAACCTAGAGAGGAACCAGGCTATGAGGGGTGGCCAGTTCTCTTCTGGCTGTGCCGGGTGGAGATTATAACAGAACATGGCCAAGATGTTCAAATGTTCATAGATGACCAGCAGGGTCAAATAATAATAATCACCGTGGTTGGTAAAGGGTGCAACAGGTCAGCACCTCAGGAGTAAATGTCAGTTGGCTTTCATAGCCGATCATTCAGAGTATCTCTACCGGCACTGCTGCTGTCTCTAGAGAGTTGAGAACAGCAGGTCTGTGACAAGGTAGCACGTCCGGTGAACAGGTCAGGGTTCCATAGCCACAGAGCAGAACAGTTGAAACTGGAGCAGCAGCACAACCAGGACACCGGATAAGACAGGATAAATACTCCAGATATAACAGACTC
>NW_019946135.1:0-6766 GCF_002910315.2 Salvelinus sp. IW2-2015
GGGTCCCTTTATCCGGATCCGATGTAGTTGATTGTTGTTGTTTGTCCTTTACTGGATCAGTAAGTTGTTGGTTGTTTACAGGATTGGAGTTGATTGTTTTGTTGTTGTCCCTTTCCGCGAAATCAGTTGTAGTTGATTGTTGTGTTTGTCCTTACAAGTGTTAATGTTGATTGTTTTGTCAGTGTAGTTGATTGTTTGTTTAGTTGTCCCTTTACCTGGATCAGTCCTGTAGTGATTTTGTTGTTGTCCTATTTATGGATTCAGTGTTAGTTGATTTGGTTGTTGGTTGTCTTTCGGAATCAGTGTAAGTTGATTGTCTTTGTGTTGTCCCTTTAACGGATCGTGTGTAGTTGATTGTTGTTGTGTTGTCCTTTTACTGGATCAGTGTAGTTGTTGTTTGTTGTTGGTTGCATTCCTGATCATGAGTATTTTTTATTGCTGCTGGATCAGTGTAGTTGATTTGTTGTTGTTGTTGTCCTTTACGGAATCAGTGTAAGTTGTTGTTGTTGATTGTTGTCCTTTACGCAGGGATCAGCTGTAGTTGTTGTTGTGGTTGTCTTTGTCGTTTACCAAAAGTGTAGTGTTTGTGTGTTCTAGTGATTTCGTGTTAGTTGATTGTTGTGTTCTGTTGTCCTTTCCGGGATGCAGTGTAAGTTGATTTGTTGTTGTTGTCCCGTTTACCGGATCAGTGTAGTTGTTTGTTTGTTCGGTTGATTGTCCCTTTACTAGGATTAGTGTAGAGTTGTTGTTGTTGTTGATATGTCTTTACTTAGGATAGTTAGTATGGTTAGACGTTTGATTGTTTGTTTGTTGTACTTTAGCTGGATCAGCTGTAGTTGATTTGATTGTTGTTGTCTTTTACCGGGATCAGTGTAGTTTGATTGTTGTTGTTGTCCTTTAAACCGAATCAGTGTGTAGTTTGTTGTTTGTTTGTTGTCATTTACGCTGGATCAGTGTGCGTTTGATTTTTTTTGTTTGTCTCCAGTTTGTTTTGTTGTCCCTTTACCGGATCAGTGTAGTTTGTTGAGTTTGTTTCCTTTACCGGATCAGGTGTGGTTGTATAGTCTTACGATAGTTGTTGTTGTTGTTGTTGTCCCTATACCGGATTAGTGGTAGTGTTGATTGTTGTTGTTGTCCTGTTACTGATCAGATGAGTAGTTGATTGGTTGTTGTTGTCCCTTTACTGGATCAGTGTAGTTGTTGAGTTGTTCGTTGTTGTCCTGTTTACTGGATCAGTGTTAGTTGATTGTTGTTAGTTGTCCCTTTACTGGATCAGGTGTAGTTGATTTTGTTGGTTTGTCCGCTATTACTGGATCAGTTGCTAGTTTGATTGTTGTTGTTGTCCGCTTTACGGATCAGTGTAGTTTCGATGCGTTGTTGTATCGTCCCCTTTTACCGGGATCAGTGTAGTTGATTTGTTGGTTAGTTGTCTTTAACTGGATCAGTTGTAGTTGAGTTGTTGTTGTTGTCCTTTACTGGATCAGTGTAAGTTGATTGTTGTTTGTTGTCCTCTTTACTGGATCAGTGTAGTTGTTAGTTGCTTGATTGTCCCTTTACGGATCAGTGTAGTTGATTGTTGTTGTTGTCCCTTTACGGATCAGTGTATTGCTGTATGATTGGTTGTCCCTTTATCGGAATCAAGTGTATGATTGTGTTGTCTTAACCAAACGTGTGGGGTATAAATGTTAAGTGACTTGTTATTTTGTCTTTACGGCATCAGTTGTAAGTTGTTGTTGTTGTTCGTGTTGTTGTCCCTTTACCGGATCAGTGTAGTTGCATGTTGTTGGTTGTTGTTTCCGTTTAACCGGAGATCAGTGTAAGTTGAATTTGTTGTTGTTGTCCTTTCGCGGATCAGTGTAGTTGATGTGTTGTTGTTGTCCTACGCGGTCGTGTAGTTTTGAGGTTGTTGTTGTGCTGTCACTTTTCCGGATCAGTGTAGTGTGTTGTTTGCTTTCCGGTTGTTCGTTGTTCTTCGTTGTTGTCCTTACGGATCAGTGTAGTTTGACTTGATTGCAGGAATATGAGCTGATACAAAGAACAATGATAATGATAAAGGCCGACCCACTTCATCTAGAGAATATTTGTTGTTTATGCCTTGCTGTTGCTTTACCCGGGAGAAGAGAGGCAGTGGCTCAAAACTAGGGAGACAATGCTGCTGATGTAAAAGGGGCTTTATATATACATTTGATTGATTGATTGATTGATTGAGAGAGAAATGAAGGAATGAAGGGAGAGAAGAGATAGAGAGAGAGAATGGAGAGAGAGAACTTGAACAGCATGCCAAGGAGGAGAGAGAAATGAGGGAGAGGGAGAGAAGAGGAGAAGGACGAGGGGAGATAGAGGAGAGAGGAGAGAGAGAAGGAGAAAGGAGAGAGGAGGGATGGGAAGAGAGGAGAGAAGAGGGTGAGAGAGGGGAGAGATATATGAGGTGAGAAATGAGGAGAGGAGGGGAAGAGGAAGGTCGGAGAGAGGAAGGAGAGAGGAGAGAGAGAGAGGAGAGAGGAATTAGAAGGGGTGGGGAGCGGGAAAGGGAGAGAGGGTTTGAGACAGGAGAGATGGCAGAGAGAAAGGAATGGGAGGGGGAGAGAACCTGGTCTTATGTATTTTAAAACCAATGGGTATGGCCAGGGGGTATCTGGGAGGGAACCGTCCATGAACCTGGTTCCTTATGTATTTTAACAAATGGGTACGGCCAGGGGGTATCTGGAGGGGAACGTCATGAACCTGGTCCTTATGTATTTTAACGCCTATGGGACGGCCAGGGTATCTCGGGACGGGAAACCAGTCCATGAACCTGTCCTTATTGTATTTTAACCAATGGGCACTGGCCAGGGGGATCTGGCGAGGAAGTTTGACCTGGTCTTATGTATTTAACTAATGACGGGGATATCTGGGTGTTGTGAGTGTGTGTATGGTGTTTGAGTGTGAGTGTGTAGTGTGAGTGTGAGTGTGTGTGTGTGAGTGTGTTGTGTGTGTGTGTGTGAGTTGTGAGTGTGTGAGTGATGAGTGTGAGTGTGTGTGTTGAGTGAGTGTGTGTGTGTGAGTGTGAGTGAGTGTGGAGTGTGAGGTGATAAATATATCTCCAGTAACAGATAGTGAACTGGAAAGACTGAGATATAAGCTTTAGGTCCAACGAACAGGGATGAACTTTTCAGTATTCAACACCTGCTGTGATGGATTTACATTCTGTTGTCTTTCGCTGTGTGTTTAGTTACAGAGGAGGCGTTAGTTACGCTCTTTCTCTTTTCATTTCTCTTCTCTCTCTTCCCTTTCCTCCCCATTTCCGCTCTTCCCTCTCCTCTCCTCTCTTCTCTGCTCTCCTCTTCTCCTTCTCCTCTCCTCTCCTCTCCCTCTCCACTCTTCCTCTCCTTGTCTCTCTCCTCTTCCTCTTCCTTCCCTCTCCTCTCTCCTCTCCTTCTTTCTTCCCTCTTCCTCTTCTCTTTCCCTCCTCTCCTCCACCTCTCTCTCTCGTCGTCCCCTTCTAGAAGAAGTCTGGTATCGGTGATAGCCACCAGTCTGATCGCGGTGGTGTCTCTCTTGGTTGTGGTGGTCAACTACTCAGAGAAGCCATACTTCCTCCTGGAGCCAGTGTTCGGCCAAACCTTCAGGAGCCACTGGATGTTCTCCAGACAGACTCACAAGGCCTTCCAACCTCACCTGGGATACATCAGCATCCCTAAGCAGGAGGTGAGGAAAACACACACGAAGAACAAACACACAGATACTAATTCAAGTGTACACTGAGTGGACAAAACATTAGGAACACCTGCTCTTTCCATGACATAGAGTGGCTAGGTGAATCCAGGTGAATCCAGGTGAATCCAGGTGAAAGATAGGATTCCTTATCCTAACAGAATTTCAATACACTTTTAAAGAAGGATATTCAACATACAGTACACGGCACTTACACAAATGACTGATGATTGGCTGAGAGAAATTGATAATGAAAAGATTGTGGGGGGCCTGTTTTGTTAGACTTCAGTGCGGCTTTTGACATTATCGATCACAGTCTGCTGCTGTAAAAACTTATGTGTATAATAAAGTTACCTGTCTAACAGAACACATTCCTCAGTCTTTTGACATTATCGATCACAGTCTGCTGCTGGAAAAACTTATGTGTATAATAAAGTTAACTGTCTAACAGAACACATTCCTCAGGGCAGCTGTCTAGGCCCCTTTACTTTTCTTAATCTTTACTAACGATCTGGCGCTGAGGAAACCCTGTCTGTCTATGTATGCTGATGACTCAATATTATACACGTCAGCAAGTTAAATCACTGCAACACTAGACAAAGAGCTGTAGTCAGTTTCAGAATGGTAACAATAAATAATAGTTCAATAACTAAAAGCATTCACTAAACCCTAAACCTCAACTAAATCTAGTAAATAATAATGTGGAATTTGAGCAAGTAGAGGAGACTAAACTGCTTGGAGTAACCCTGGATTGTAAACTGTCATGGTCAAAACATATTGATACAACAGTAGCTAAGATGGGGAGAAGTCTGTCCATAATAAAGCGCTGCTCTGCCTTCTTAACAACACTGTCAACAAGGCAGGTTCTACAGGCCCTAGTTTCTACCTTCTTAACAGACAGTTACTATCAACAAGCAGGTCCTACAGGACCTAGTATTCTACCTTCTTAACAGCACTATCAACAGGCCAGGTACCTACAGGCCCTAGTTTCCTACCTTCTGTAACAGCACTATCATATCAAGGCAGGTCCTACAGGCTCTAGTTTTGTCACAGCCTTGGAACTACTGTTCAGTCATTGTGGTCAGGTGACACAAAGAGGGACTGTGTGGCAAATTACAACTGGCTGAGAACAGTGCAGCACAGCTGGGCCCTTAAATGTACACAGAGAGCAAACATCATCAATATCCATCACTACTTGTTTTTGTAAGATTGGTGCTTGACATGTTGAATGCACTGAGCTGTTATAAAATACTAGCACACTCGGACACCCATGACTACCCACAAGACATTACAGAGGTCTGTCTAAACTACTGGCTCACACAGTCGGACACCCATGACTACCCACAAGACATGCACCAGAGGTCTCTTCACAGTCCCAAGTCAAGAACAGACTATGGGAGGTGCACAGTACTACATAGAGCATGACTACATGGAACTCTATTCCACATCAAGTAACTGATGCAAAGAGTAAAATTAGATTTAAAAAACAGATAAAATTTCACCTTATGGAACAGCGGGGATGTGAAGCAATACAAAAACATAGGCACAGACAGATGCATAGACACACACATGATAAAATACGATACTATACACACACATACACATGGATTTAGTGTTGTAGATATGTGGTAGTGAGTAGGGGCCTGAGGACACAGACTTAGTGTGTTGTGAAATCTGTTATGAATGTATATGTAATGTTTTAAAATTGTATACTGACTTCATTTTGCCGGAGCCAGGAGAGTAGCTGCTGCCTGCAGGAACTAATGGGGATCCTAATAAACCCAGGAAGAGTAGCTGCTCCTTGGCAGGAACTAATGGGGATCCATAATAAACCCAGGAAGAAGTAGCTGCTGCCTTGGCAGGAACTAATGGGGATCCATATTAACCAGGAAGAGTAGCTGCTGCCTTGGCAGGAACTAATGGGGATCATATATAACCCCAGGGAGAGTAGCTGCTGCCTTGGCAGGAACTAATGGGGATCCATAATAAGCACCAGGAAGAGTAGCTGCTGCCTTGGCAGGAACTAATGAGGATCCATAATAAACCCAGGAAGAGTACTGCTGCCTTGGCAAGGATAATGGGGTCCATAATAAACCAGAGAGGTAGATGCTGCTTGGCAGGGAATAATGGGGATCCATAATAAACCCCAAGGAAGTATGCTGCTGCTTGCAGGAACTAATGGGGATCCATAATAAACCCCAGGAGAGTAGCTGCTGCTTGGCATGAATAATGGGATCCTTAATAAACCCAGAGAGTAGCTGTGCTTGGCAGGAACTAATGGGGATCCATAATAACCCCAGGAGAGTAGCTGCTGCCTTGGCAGGAACTAATGGGGATCCATAATAAACCCAGGAAGAGTAGCTGCTGCCTTGGCAGGAAACTAATGGGGATCCATAATAAAACCCCAGGAAGAGTAGCTGCTGCTTGCAGGAACTAATGGGGATCCATAATAAACCCAGGAAGAGTAGCTGCTGCCTTGGCAGGAACTAATGGGGATCCGTAATAAGCCCCAGGAGAGTAGCTGCTGCCTTGGCAGGACTAATGGGGATCCGTAATAAGCCCCAGGAAGAGTAGCTGCTGCCTTGGCAGGAACTAATGGGATCCGATAATACACCACATGGATTGTGTATGTGTGCCTGTCACGACTTCTACCGAAGTCGGTTCTTCTCCTTGTTCGGGCGGCGTTCGTTGGTCGACGTCACCGGGTCTTCTACCATCGCCGATCCATTTTCATGTTCATTTGTTTTGTCTGGTTGTCACACTCACCTGGTTTCAATTCCCTAATTACATGTTTGTATATGTTCCTTTTTTCTCCATGTACTTGGTCGGGAATTGTTTATTTGTAATTTGTGGTGACTGGTCGATACGGGTTTTGTGCCCATGTGTTTGTTGTTTGTATACCGGTAGTTATGTATATTAAACGGCTGCGGCTGTATACAAGTCCTGCTCTCCTGCGCTTCCCTGCACCAGTACGCACCCCTGACAGTGCCATTAGAGGGCAAGACAAAATATTTAAGATTTATGTTTTTTTTTTACAGCTTTTTTATTACATGTACACCCATATTCTCTCTCT